>NC_085876.1:30605592-30620040 GCF_034702125.1 Engraulis encrasicolus | reverse complement strand
ACACACACACACACAAGCTCACCAGGGAGAGAGAGTGGGAGTAAGTGAGAGACTCAACTGTAATGCGTCAGTGCATAGTGGGGAAATGCAATCTGCAACTGAGGAGCGTGGGGCGTCCGGGGGGAGATTCAAAAGTGTTTATTATTGTTTGTTTGTTTGTTTGTGTGTTTTTTCCCGCTATGCAACTCGTATGCCTAACCTGGGCAGGGTTGCCAGATGTACGATAAGTATCGTATTTGTACCATAATTTTGTCTATTTAGTCCTCTTTACGATTAAAAAAAACATGATGTACGATCATTTTAGAGTTATCATTCAGTTCATTTAGATGCCTTGAAACAACAATTTGGGTCTTGTACGATCATTTCCTCAAAAAAAGCCCCCTAAAATTGTAATTTTGAAGTTTTGGTACGATAATTCAGCATTTTCCATCTGGCAACAGTGAACCTGAGTCTTGCCAGATCTGATCAGAGGACCCGGTGGTTTGGTGAGAAGGTGGCGATCGCAATCTGATGTCAAGGGGATGACAAAAGTTTTGTGTTTTTTTGTGGGTCAACATGGGCATGCAAGCCCAAATGTGAAAAGTGAAAGCCCATTGGGAAACTCCAACTCCCATTGTCATTGTGACACAGCACTCCACAGCACACAAGTGAACATTGCACACAACGAAATTGCATTTATGCCTCACCCGTGCAAGGGGGCAGCCCTCAGTGGCGCCCCATGGGGAGTAGTGCGGTGGGACGGTACCATGCTCAGGGTACCTCAGTCATGGAGGAGGATGGGGGAGAGCACTGATTGATTATTCCCCCCACCAACCTGGCGGGTCGGGAGTCGAACCGGCAACCTCTGGGATGCAAGTCTGACGCCCTAACCGCTCACCCATGCAAGCCCAAATGCGGGGTGCTTTAGCACATTGCGCCACAGCAACCCTCAGAAATATTTGTTGAAAATGATTTGTTCCCCCATTTCAACACTTTCTTTATTTATTCAAAGAAAATGTGAAGAATCTGAAACTACAATTGTATTCTGATCCTAAGGTGAAAAAAGGGTTGGAGTGTGATGAGGTTGGCAAGGGGTGTTGCAAAGCCAGAGGTTTTCAAACTGGGGGTCTGGACCCCTATGGGGGTCGCGGACAAAAGGGACTTGTATTCACTTGTGGGGTTAATAGATGTATTTGCTGTCCTGTGGATTTCTAGCAATCGCGGACAAACTATTAATGGAAAATCTAGTCAGGTCAAGTCAAGTTGGTTTTATTGTCAATTTCTTTACATGCACTGGTCATACAAAGAATTTGAAATTACGTTTCTTGCTTTCAAATTCTTTATCTTGCATTAATAATTTGTCCGCTAATATTGCTACAAATCCATTGCTAGGCTAAGACTATGGTGGGGGGTTCACAATGGGGTCCCCAATGAAAAAGTTTGGGAACGACTGGGCTAAGCTGTGGCAGAATTATGGACTTGTTGGTTGTGGCCTGTTGGTTTTGCGGCACGGCTGCTTGTTGGTAAGGCTTTAGTGAAATGGGCCAGAATGAATCCTAGTGCTAGGCTGCTTATGGGGAGAAATGCTGTACCAACTTGGCTGAAAGGCATCTTCTGTCTCGTGCTCTTGCTAGATTGGGAAATGGGAAATGTGTGTGTGTGTGTGTGTGTGTGTGTGTGTGTGTGTGTGTGTGTGTGTGTGTGTGTGTGTGTGTGTGTGTGTGTGTGTGTGTGATCGCGCGCACGCGCTCGTGTGCACAAGAGAGACAGAGTGAGAGAGAGAGAGAGAGAGAGACACTGAAAGAAATGAGAATGAGCGAGGAAGCATTGGAAAGCGATTACAGAGAGAGATGGAATTAGATGGCAGGGGAGAGAAATATACAGAATCAGAGAGAGAGAGAGAGAGAGAAAGAGAGAGTTGGGGAGAGAGAAGGAGAGGGAGAGAGAGAGAGAGAGAGAGAGAGAGAGAGAGAGAGAGAGAGAGAGAGAGAGAGAGAGAGAGAGAGAGAGAGAATGAAGGAGACGGAATGAGAAATGAGATGAAGAAGGACAAAAGCCAGGCAGGCAGCTTTGAGCCTGTTGTCCATTCTCCAACTGGACGGCTCAGGAGCTGAAATGGTGAAATGGTCAGTCTCAGTGTGTTGCCATAACGCCATTTCACCTGACCATGTGGTCACACGGCCCAATGGTTGGGTTTTTCCCCTTTTTTTAATCATTTTGCACACTCATTGACAACTGCACTCTCCACACTCAGTGTTGCCAGATTGGGGTGTTTCCCGCCTAATTTGGCTGCTTAGGATGGCCGTCTGCAGGTAAAAACGGGAATAATCGGCCATTTGGCGTTTTTTTTAAATGAAGTTTTGTGCCCATAGAAATCAATGCAATTTGTTGAAATTGGGCAGAATTTAGTGCCTCTTGCCTACCTTTTGGGTGGGATTTGATCAGACACATCTGGCAACACTGTCCACACTCACGACCATGTTGTGTGTACTGGCACCATGCTGAAACAGGAGGAGAGAGAGAGAGAGAGAGAGAGAGAGAGAGAGAGAGAGAGAGAGAGAGAAAGAGAGAGAGAGAGAGAGAGCGTTAAGGGAGAGAGAGAGATCGCTTTCTGATGCAACGCAGAGAAATACTGTATGTAGTAATGATGCAGTCTCTCGACATACGTACGTAGTGAAATGAAACGTAATGGATATGCTTTATTTGGGATGGGATAAGTGTGATATTTAGATGGCACGTGTACTTTGCTGTTGTTGTCAACATAAAATTTTGATAACACGGAACATTAATAGCGCAGTCACAGGATGTTCGGATTATTGCGAAGGCTAATCATAAATTAATGAACACGTGTAGCTACATCAGTGTACTAAGAGGTTAAATACCGAATTTGTAAATATCTCAATCTATTTACTGCTTTTGCATTATTAAAGTTGAAGGAATTCAATTCCGGTTGTTTTTGTTTCTTGGGTGAGAAGAGCTGAGTATAGACACCCAAAGGGCTCATATTGCCCAATTTAAACTGAGAGTGCTACTACACTTCACACTACACCAGGGGTATTCAATTAAATGTCAACGAGGGCCAGATTTTCAAATTCCTCCCAGTTAAGGGGACGAACTGTATTATTGTTGCCGACTGCCAATGCAAAAATTATGGGAGATTTCATTGAAGTGGAGGGTCTGGGGGTCCTCCCCCAGAAAATTTTGCATTTCTTAGATGTAATTTCCTGCATTTTAACGTCCCCTGTCCCGTTTCAGCACGATAAAGGAGCCCATACTTTTAGTATCTCTAAATTCCCAAAAAAAATTCTGTATTTCAAGGGGCTTGTGGGAGGCCAGAACCTTTCTGTCCAAGGGCCGCATCTGGCCCCAGGGCCGCCATTTGAATAGCACTGCACTACACACTTTGCCCATTAATATCTTTGGTTGCCAATGCGAAAAAAGAGTCTGACCTAGGAGCAGGACCACAATGGCATAGACAAATCAAAGTCCTCATTTCGTTTTGTTTCATTTCTGGTCAATGGACCCTTCTTCAGACATGATTTTTTCGTCTTTTATTTATATGTTTTGCGATAGCCGTGTTCCAAAAATGGAACAAAAAATTCCATTGATTGGTTTGATCAGTCTAGTTTTCAAAAAAAAAGTAATTATCTTTCCGATATTGCTTCTTTTCCTGTCCTTTCCTCTCCTCCATCTCACACCATGCTCACAAGTTTTCCTCTTCTACTATTTTCTTTTCCTGCTATACTCTCCTGTCATCTCTTCGCTCTTCACTTGTGTTTTCATTCTCTTGTTTGTGATTGTGACTCTTTCTTCCTTTCTTTCTTTCTTTCTTTCTTTCTTTCTTTCTTTCTTTCTTTCTTTCTTTCTTTCTTTTTCATTCGCTCTTGTGTTTTCATTCTCTTGTTTGTGATTGTGATCCTTCCTTTCTTTCTTTCTTTCTTTCTTTCTTTCTTTCTTTCTTTCTTTCTTTCTTTCTTTCTTTCTTTCTTTCTCTCTTTCTCATTCGCTCTCTCCCTAATGGCCATAGCTCTAATCATCTCATGCCCCTCCACTCCTCCGCCTCTCTTCAAGTCCTCCTCCACTCCTCCTCTCCTCTGCCTGTCCTCCTCTCCTCTGCCTCCCACACAGCTACTCCCCCTCCCTCCCTCCCTCCCGGCCGGCACCATTTAAATGACTTTGTTGGCTGAGCGCTGTGATCATATTATCCCATAACAGGCTCAGGGCTCAAATCTCACTAGGCCGAGCATCACCGCTGACTGACACTCTCCCACTACACACACGCACACATGCGCGCAAGGGGTACACACACACACACACACACACACACACACACACACACACACACACACACACACACACACACACACACACACACACACACACACACACACATAAGCATGAATGCGTGCATGCACAGATACACAAACACACACACACACACACACACACACACACACACACACACACACACACACACACACACACACACACACACAAACACGAACAGCATGGGCACAGGTGGTGGCGTGTGACGGAGACATCAGGCCAATTGATTTGCTATAGTTGGGGGGTGTCAGGGCGAAGGTGACTACAGTATAGCAAGCCATCTTCCTCACTCTTCCCCTGAACAAGTGGACAGAGACAGAAGGGAGTGATAAGAGAGAGTGAGAGAGGGGGAAAGAGAAAGAGATAGAGAAAGAGGAAGAGAGAATGAGTGAGAGAGTAAGACAGAGAGAAAGAGAGAGGGAGAGAGAGAGAGAGAGAGAGAGAGAGAGAGAGAGAGAGAGAGAGAGAGAGAAGAGGCAGACAGCTATATAGGGAGAAAGAGATAGAGGAAGCTACCTAGGGAGAGATAAAGAGCGGAGGAGATGGGGGAGAACGAGAGAGAGAGAGAGAGAGAGAGAGAGAGAGAGAGAGAGAGAGTGGGGGAGGACAGCGATGTGTACGTGATGGAGGGTAGGTGGAGATGTAGACTCTCCTGGCGTTATTGGCCCTGCTAAAGTGGGACGCAATTGGATCTTGTTTTCAACCAATCACCACGGTTTGGTTGTGACGTACGTGGTTATGCCATGCTATGGGCCTTCCTACCTACGCACATATTCAAATGTATCACACAAAGTTGACATCATCGATCTGGAAAACTCCTCATTCTGGTATGAATATGATATTGCAGAGACAACCTTGCCTATTGTTTATCAATAAACCTTTCATGTTTTTTTTATATATATATGAATATGGTATCTCAGACATAACCTTGCCTATTGTTTCTCAATATACCTTTCATGTTTTTTGGTATGAATATGGTATCTCAGAGACAACCTTGCTTATTGTTTCTCACCTTTCATGTTTTTTTTTCTCTACTTCCTTACATTTTCTCATTCCTATATTGCTCCATGTTGCATTCATTGCAGCACATCAGCAAAAAAATAGGATCCTAACCTGAACAATAAGATCCTATCCTGAAATTCTGATTGTCTAACTTGATGAGCACTATGTGGCTTCTTTCCAGTATGCGGACTCCCGTCCTCAGACTGTACTTGTGGCCTCGCGTTTCACTGACGCCCCGCCTCCATGGAGAAAACAATAAAGTTTCCCCGCTGTCAGCATAGCCACTATAACCTTTGGGGGACTATTCTTCATTCACCATCTCGATTGCAAATGAGAAAATGACATTAGAATTGCGCTTTTGAGAGATATTGAGATACATTTCTGTCGTCAGTGACGTCATCACGAGGCCTCAAGCAGGCAAGTGAGCAAGGGAGGACGGGAGTCCGCATACTACAGCAGAAATACACCAGCGGCGATCTGAGCGAGGCGAGCGACAGAAGTAATTGACTTTGTATTGAGTCGCGCGACAAAAGCCATTCTGGAAACTAGAACGATTTGCGCGACAAGCGCGACAGTTTGAAGTTGAAATCTTTTCAACTTTCTATGACGCGGTTCGGCGACAAGCCGCGACAGTCAATGACTGTATAGAGGTCAGTGACCATAGCCAATGGGAATGCTTGAATGCTTTGCCTTCTGCCTGTACGGACATACTCTAGTCTCCTCAATCGCTCGTATCGCTTACTGCTGCACTCTGTCGCTTGAATCGCATCGCGCCTGGTCTATTCGCACGGTTAGAAAGAACCCTGTGTGAATCTCTGCATTCATCTCACTTGTCTTGCCTGTCTTAGTACATAGTCCTCACCTCTGACTGGTGCATTCATGAGACACTATCTAAGGGAAAGGTCCCACTTTAAGTGGCTAAGTTTATTGACTCCTCAACATTCCACTTTAAAGTGGAAGCTCTTTGAGAAGTTCAGAGGAGAATGTTTTTGACGTCATATTCAAGACATTCAAAACATTCTTTGACACATTATGTACTTAGACGTCTCTGCTCAAATTGCTGGCATACTGTAACTGTTTATGGAGTAAATAGTTGCAGGTGAATGATGTGTTAGGTGGATAGTGCTTCCTAATTTTACCATTTAATTTTGGGCCACTAGCCAAAAGGATGTTTCACATATTTTACCATTATTTTTCCCAGGTGCATTTACCAATACCATACATGATAGTTAGCATGTATGCATTTGAGGGTGGCTGATTTGCATTGAATTGTGCAATATAAAAAATATCTAACATAGTTAGGAACTATGGTTTGGGGACAGGTGTCAGTAATCTTCTGACCTAGCCTGCAAGCATCCTCAACAGTTTGTTATCGTCAACTGCATAATAAAAGCTGAAATAAAGTTTCCAAAACCCGAAAGCATGCACACATCACTGAAAATGACAAACTCTGACAAAAACATCCCAGACGAAATCTCCCATTTCATGGTGTAAAAGATAAATCTTCAGAGCGCAACACCAGAATGCTAACAACGGAGAGACGGAATGCACATAAATAAAGGAGCCGATGCGAGTCCCGTAATAACAAATACCGTCACGGCCCATTTCAAGTTTGTATGTTTGTGCTGGTATCCGTCTCTAGCTCCTCTCCAGTGTTGCCAGATGTGTCTGATCAAATCCCGCCCAAAAGGTTCTAAAAAAACGCCAAAATGCGCTAAATTCTGCCCAATTTCAACAAAAATTGCATTGATTTCTACGGGCACAAAACTGCACACAAAAAAAACGCCAAATGGCCAATTTTTCCCGTTTTTACCCGCAGACGTCCATCCCAAGTAGCCCGCCCAATCTGGCAACACTGTCCTCTCTCTGCTCCTCGACTCCGTTCGCTTGCTCCTCCGAGGGTGTTGTGCTCTCCGTCGGCTGAGCCAAGCGACCCCGGCTGTGTTTTCCTTTTGTGATTATTTATCTCTCGCTGGCCTTTCTGGCTTGCTCAAGGAGAGCCAGAGGAACGGTCCGGAGAGGAGGAAGGAAGCAGCAGATGTGTGTGTGTGTGTGTGTGTGTGTGTGGGTGTGGGTGTGTGTGTGTGTGTGTGTGTGTGTGTGTGTGTGTGTGTGCGCGCACGCGCGCGCGCGCGTGCGTGCGTGCGTGTGTCTGTTTATGTGTGGGGGTTTATTTGGGAAAGAAGCAGAGAGATACTGAGAGAGAGAGAGAGAATGAGAGGGAGAGAGAGAGAGACACACAGAGAGAGGGAGAGAGAGAGAAAGAGGGAGAGAGAGAGAGAGAGGGAGAGAGAGAGAGAGAGAGAGAGAGAGAGAGAGAGAGAGAGAGAGAGAGAGAGAGAGAGATGGGTGATGAGAGGGGAGAATGGTGTGGTGTTGGGAGGTCCAGGATCATGGCAGATGAAGTGGGGCTGTGGGGATGGACTATAGCGCTAGTGGTGGGAAGCAGGGCAACAGATCACTGATCCGGCTTCCCACAGAACGAGCCAAAGATCTGCTGGAATGCTGTGGAGAGAGAAATAGTGGAGAGGAGAGAGGGGGGAAAGAAGAGGAAAGTAGAGGAGGAGAGATTTCATATATTGCTAATAACAAAAATACATCAATGTCTGCATCTGCTGTGGAGTCTACTGCCTACCTGTCTCTTTGCTTGTTGGATCGGTAACACTTTATTTTAGGGATACATCTATTAGCACTAATACATACAATATTAATGCCTGTGTAAGTAACTTGTAAGGCATGTACTAAGCAAAATAAGACAGTTGTTAAGCATGTATTCACAAATGTCTTATTCATGCCCAATTAGGGATTTATTACTAATATAACCTTAGTAAGGACCAGTAAGCCTCTATTTCTATTCATTAGTAAGTAGTAAGTGGCAGAATACAATGTGTATAAGCTCCCGACATACTGTGTGAACAAACCCCGAACAGTGTGAAAACAGATGCGGAATAATATAAGGGTCCCTATTCTAAAGTGATGCTTTGGTCAGCCCAGACGGCTCCACACGTCCCCCTCGTTACCTAGGGCCCCCACACCACCCAGGACCGCACTACCTAGCCCCCCCGCCCACTGATCTCCAAAGTGTAATGGTATATGAAATAAATAACACGTACCCAACTGAGTCATCTAGGTTTCTCTTGTTCACAACAATATAAGGAAGGTAACAGAAGCCTTTATATAGCAAGGATTGAACGTACACTTGTCAATGGCGGTGGGTTGGTGAGATGTAATTTTTGAGTTTTAATTGTAAAAACCCCCAAAATGAATGTAGAACATTAGAATAATGGTTTTGAAGCAAAACTAAACTATTCTTTTGTGATAATTAAGTTAATGTTTGAGAACATTAGCTTCAAACAACAGAAATATTATCATTGCTGCATTGGCCATGCATTGCATTTCTGACTAAGGGCGTACCCATCATGCACTGCACTTCTTGGAGATAAGTTTCTCAAACATTAACTTATTTATCACAAAGGAATAGCTTAGTTTCGCTTCCAAACTATTACTCATCGTTAAATTCTGCATTTATTGTAAGGTTTTTACAATTAAAACTAATTGGTGTATGAAAAAATGACATCTCACCACCCACCGTCATTGAGAAGTTTACGTCCGATCCGTGCTATATAATGCTGGAGTGGAATAAGTGAGATCTACATATTCAATGAGACTAATGCAGAAGTAGAAATGTTCTTACACTTTGCTTCCCGGGGGGGGGAGTGGGGGCCCTAGGTAGTGCGGGGGCCCTAAGCCATCTGGGCTGACCAAAGCATCACTTTAGAATAGGGACCCTTATTCCACATCTGTTTTCACACTGTTCAGGGTTTGTTCACACAGTGTACCAGGAGCTTATAGATATTGTATTCTGGTCCTTACTGCTTACTCATAAATAGAAATCTAGGTCTACTAGGTCCTTACTAAGGTTATATTGGTAATAAATCCCTTATTGTGCATGAACAAGACATTTGCGAATAAATGTCTAACAACTGTCTGATTTTGCTTAGTACATACTTTACAAGTTACTTACTAAGGCATTAATATTGCATGTATTAGTGCTAATAGATGTATCCCTAAAATAAAGTGTTACCGTTGGATCCTATATCGTGTGTGCGTGTGTGTGTGTGTGTGTGTGTGTGTGTGTGTGTGTGTGTGTGTGTGTGTGTGTGTGTGTGTGTGTGTGTGTGTGTGTGTGTGTGTGTGTGTGTGTGTGTGTGTATACAGGGCTCCAGACTAACTTTTTGCACTGGTTGCACTGGTGCGCCTAAAACATTTTTTTAGGTGCACCAGCACAAAATTTAGGTGCACCCAAATGTTTTCACCACCCCATACACACACGCACCTCAGCTTTAAAAAATAATAATTAAAAATAATAAGTTAACAATAGCAATAGTAATAGCAACAATAATTGAATAATAATAATTATTATTATTATTTTATTATTATTGTTGCTATATTTTAAAAGACCTGGAGCCTTTCATGTGCTATAGGTTAGTCTTCCAAATGTGCTCCTTATAAAAGACATGACAGTAGGCTACCTAACTAACACATCTTGGCTACAAGCAGTTTGGCTGGTTGAAAAGACCAAATTAGTAGCCTTTTAGTCAGTATGTGTTTGACTAGTAAGATCAACATACCAGCCTTTTCTGCAATAAGACTACGCACACGGCACAAGCACAGAGTTACAGCACACGGCACAAGCACAGAGTTACAATATGAAGATAGATAGATGGATGGATGGATAGATAGATGGATGGATAGATAGATTTTAGTTTAACAAGCCCTGCTAAAAATGTCATGATTTTTAAAATCATTAGACACAAATAGCCTAGCCTATGTTTACAGTGGAATCCGAGGTGAATTGGGTTTTGTCTATTTCCCCGTTTTTGAGCGCTCTCCCTCTGCATAATGATTGTGGTATCTTAGCAAGCGCTACGAACAGACACGACAACACTAGTGCGCTCGCTCGCTCGCTCACTCACTCCCTCTCTCTCTCTCCCCCTCTCTCTCGTGCTGTCTCGAGGTGCATGAACGACGCCTTGCCGACTGATAGGCAGTATGTAGCCTGTCCTAGTCGCTATCAAAAAACTCTCACATAAGTCCCGACAGACTAGCACGTCACCTGTTGTTTGGCCAGCTCTGCACGCGGCTGAAAGGGCAATTATGAGGTCCAGGATCATGGCAGATGAAATGGGGCTGTGGGGATGGACTATAGCGCTAGTGGTGGGAAGCAGGGCAACAGATCACTGATCCGGCTTCCCACAGAACGAGCCAAAGATGCTGCTGGAATGCTGTGGAGAGAGAAATAGTGGAGAGAAAAGAGGGGGGGAAAGAAGAGGAAAGTAGAGGAGGAGAGATATCATATATTGCTAATAACAAATATACATCTATGTCTGCATCTGCTGTGGAGTCTACTGCCTACCTGTCTCTTTGCTTGTTGGATCGGTAACATTTTATTTTAGGGATACCTCTATAAGCACTAACACTAACACTAACACAATATTAATGCCTGTGTAAGTAACTTGTTAGGCATGTACTAAGCAAAATAAGACAGTTGTTAAGCATGTATTCACAAATGTCTTGTTCATGCCAAATTAGGGATTTATTACTAATATAACCTTAGTAAGGACCAGTAAGCCTAAATTTCTATTCATTAGTAAGTAGTAAGTGGCACAATACAATGTGCATAAGCTCCCGACACACTGTGTGAACAAACCCCGAACAGTGTGAAAACAGATGCGGAATAAGGGTCCCTATTCTAAAGTGATGCATTGGTCAGCCCAGACGGCTCCACACGTCCCCCTCGTTACCTAGGGCCCCCACACCACCCAGGACCGCACTACCTAGCCCCCCCGCCCACTGATCTCCAAAGTGTAATGGTATATGAAATAAATAACACGTACCCAACTGAGTCATCTAGGTTTCTCTTGTTCACAACAATATAAGGAAGGTAACAGGAGCCATTATATAGCAGGCATTGAACGTACACTTGTCGATGACGGTGGTTTGGTGAGATGTAATTTTTTTCATGTACCACTGAGTTTTAATAGTAAAAAACCAAAATGAATGCAGAACATTAGAATAATAGTTTTGAAGCGAAACTAAACTATTCTTTTGTGATAATTAAGTTAATGTTTGAGAAAATTAGCTTCAAGAAGTGCCAAACAATTTGCCATGTACGTAACAACAGAAATATTATCATTGCTGCATTGGCCATGCATTGCATTTCTGACTAAGTGCATACCCATCATGCACTGCACTTCTTGGAGCTAAATTTATCAAACATTAACTTATTTATCACAAAGGAATATCTTAGTTTTGCTTCCAAACTATTACTCATCGTTAAATTCTGCATTTATTGTAAGGTTTTTACAATTAAAACTAATTTGTGTATGAAAAAATGACATCTCACCACCCACCGTCATTGAGAAGTTTACGTTCGATCCTTGCCATATAATGTTTCCAATTACTCACCCATGTATTGAGTTGAATAAGTGAGATCTACATATTCAATGAGACTAATGCAGAAGTAGAAATGTTCTTACACTTTGCTTGCTGGGGGGTTGAGTCGGGGCCCTAGGTAGTGCGGGGGCCCTAAGCCATCTGGGCTGACCAAAGCATCACTTTAGAATAGGGACCCTTATTCCACATCTGTTTTCACACTGTTCAGGGTTTGTTCACACAGTGTACCAGGAGCTTATAGATATTGTATTCTGGTCCTTACTGCTTACTCATAAATAGAAATCTAGGTCTACTAGGTCCTTACTAAGGTTATATTGGTAATAAATCCCTTATTGTGCATGAACAAGACATTTGCGAATAAATGTCTAACAACTGTCTGATTTTGCTTAGTACATACCTTACAAGTTACTTACTAAGGCATTAATATTGCATGTATTAGTGCTAATAGATGTATCCCTAAAATAAAGTGTTACCGTTGGATCCTATATCGTGTGTGCGTGTGTGTGTGTGTGTGTGTGTGTGTGTGTGTGTGTGTGTGTGTGTGTGTGTGTGTGTGTGTGTGTGTGTGTGTGTGTGTGTGTGTGTGTGTGTGTGTGCAGGGCTCCAGACTAACTTTTTGCACTGGTTGCACTGGTGCGCCTAAAACATTTTTTTAGGTGCACCAGCACAAAATTTAGGTGCACCCAAATGTTTTCACCACCCCATACACACACGCACCTCAGCTTTAAAAAATAATAATTAAAAATAATAAGTTAACAATAGCAATAGTAATAGCAACAATAATTGAATAATAATAATTATTATTATTATTTTATTATTATTGTTGCTATATTTTAAAAGACCTGGAGCCTTTCATGTGCTATAGGTTAGTCTTCCAAATGTGCTCCTTATAAAAGACATGACAGTAGGCTACCTAACTAACACATCTTGGCTACAAGCAGTTTGGCTGGTTGAAAAGACCAAATTAGTAGCCTTTTAGTCAGTATGTGTTTGACTAGTAAGATCAACATACCAGCCTTTTCTGCAATAAGACTACGCACACGGCACAAGCACAGAGTTACAGCACACGGCACAAGCACAGAGTTACAATATGAAGATAGATAGATGGATGGATGGATAGATGGATGGATAGATAGATTTTAGTTTAACAAGCCCTGCTAAAAATGTCATGATTTTTAAAATCATTAGACACAAATAGCCTAGCCTATGTTTACAGTGGAATCCGAGGTGAATTGGGTTTTGTCTATTTCCCCGTTTTTGAGCGCTCTCCCTCTGCATAATGATTGTGGTATCTTAGCAAGCGCTACGAACAGACACGACAACACTAGTGCGCTCGCTCGCTCGCTCACTCACTCCCTCTCTCTCTCTCCCCCTCTCTCTCGTGCTGTCTCGAGGTGCATGAACGACGCCTTGCCGACTGATAGGCAGTATGTAGCCTGTCCTAGTCGCCATCAAAAAACTCTCACATAAGTCCCGACAGACTAGCACGTCACCTGTTGTTTGGCCAGCTCTGCACGCGGCTGAAAGGGCAATTATCCGCACCCGTCTGCGTTTTTGTGTGGCAATGTTTAATATCCGCTCAAGCCATTTAGTTTTTCCCGTGATTGTGACTCTCTCGTGTTTAAAATATCCTCAAGTCATTTTGCTGTTTTACCGTGATTGTAACTCTATCGTCCGTTGCAAAACTCGCCTGGTTGAGAGCACAAAACTCGCTGGCACATGTGAACTCCGATAGTTGAGCGAAGTCGAACATTCTATTCTGAAACGTCGGGCTGCCTGTGAACGAGGAAGGGGGAGAAAGCAACCAGTAGTTCAGCGGAGTTGAAGGAATGACCGCATCGACAAGTTTTATTGTGTGATGATGGGCCACTACTGTAGAATGACTATTAATTGTATGTCCATTAAAACGGTTGTTTGGTAATTTTGTTCTACTGATGGCTGGTCGCACCGGTGCGCACCATTGAAAAAAATGGGCGCATATGCGACCAAATTGGTCGCACTCTGGAGCCCTGGTATGTGTGTGTGTGTGTGTGTGTGTGTGTGTGTGTGTGTGTGTGTGTGTGTGTGTGTGTGTGTGTGTGTGTGTGTGTGTGTGTGTGTGTGTGCGTGTGCGTGTGTGTCTGCATGTGCGTGCGTGTGTGTATGTGTGTGTGTGCGTGTGTGCGTGTGTGTGTGTGTGTGTGTGCGTGCCCAGACTGTGATTTATCATTCTCTTCCTCTGGCATTCACTGCCATCGCTTGGAGCCAAACTACTCATAGGCCTACAGTACCCTGACTTCCCCAGAGAGACAGACAGACAGACAGACTGTAGTACCCTATCTTCTCCAGACAGAGAGACAGACCATCAGACAGACTGACCAAGAGAAACTCAGGGACAGAGACAGAGAAAGAGAGACAGGCACATAGACAGAAAGAAAAAAAGAGTCTGGGGGAGAGGAGAGACAGAGCATATGAGAGAGAGAGAGAGAGAGAGAGAGGGGGACACAGGGAAAGAGACCGGGAGGGTGGGAGCACTAAGAGAGGGAAAGGAAAAAGAAGAGATGGAGGGATGGCAGAGAGGAAGGAGGAAAAGAAGGATGGTGGAAGGAGAAAATCCAAAACAATGCTATTGTTTGTACAGTAAAGATGGGTTCAAACTACACTGTTGCCTTGAATCTGGACTGAAACCCCCCTTACGAGAATCAG
>NC_085876.1:30595592-30600592 GCF_034702125.1 Engraulis encrasicolus | reverse complement strand
GACTGTCTTCGTGCACTCCTATCTTGTTCTGATAGGTGCGTAGCCTAAAAAATGGACTGTGAGTGTATGAAAGAAAGAGCCGGAGAGTTGGAGAGAAAGACAAAGAAAAGAGAGAAAGAGTAAAAAAAAAAAAAAGTGAATTTGGGTCTGTAGGTTCCTCAGCATCTCTGCTCCCATGGGGCATGAGCAGGAACAGGAAACTGGCTGGTTGATGGGAAATGAATCGAGGCAGTGCATCGAGGATGCGTGGGCGACGGAGAACAAAAGTGAGAATGAGCGAGTGAGTGTCTGTGTATCAGAGTGTGTGTGTGTGTGTGTGTGTGTGTGCTTGCACGTGCGTGCATGTGTGTAGGTGTGTGTGTGGTGAGTATCGCTCATTCTGGGAAGAATTCACAAATGCCACTCGCTCTCTCGCTCTCTCGCTCTCTCGCTCTCTCGCTCTCTCGTTTGACTCAACACTATCCAGATTCCCCCGTGGTGCCATTTTCTCCTTTCCCTTTCCCCTTTCCTTTCTATTCTTTCTTCTCCTCTTCTCTCCTCTCTCTCTCTCTCTCTCTCTCTCTCTCTCTCTCTCTCTCTCTCTCTCTGTCTCTGTGTCTGTATCTGTCTACTCACTCTCTCTCTCTCTCTCTCTCTCTCTCTCTCTCTCTCTCTCTCTCTCCTTCTCTTGCCTGCCTGTAAATTAAAATGAAGGCCATCCCACGAGTCAACTGTAAATAACCTCGACCCTCGTCGCCATGGCGAAGAGAGGGCCAATCAGAGACTGAGAGAGGCTCGTCGACCTCATGTTGAATTAATAAGTGCCGGGCTTATTTTGGGATCTATGAGAAATGGCCATGCACACATACATGTAAGAACACTACACACATATATGCATGCATGCACAGTGCACACACACAAACATTTGCAGGGATTAAAGTTTTCCGTCGCTATGACGGATTTCCGTCAACTGGATTTTCGTTTGGACGGATTTCCGTCTTTATAATTCATGTCAATTAATTTACAATTTTTTCTTTCCAACTGAACTCAAATCGAGAGCACTCCTGGTCATGAGAAGGGAAGGAGAGGTGTGTTTGGTGTATGGATTTAGTTATACACGCGCCATCACCGGTGGTGTCATACAACAGATTCACTCAGTAGTTTTGAGCCATCCCCTTTTCTTCCGTGTTCCAAAAAAAAAAAAAGTACACGAGCGGTCAGCAATTCGGTTGCGGCGCAGCGCGAGAGATTAAAAAAACAAATAGCCAACATTGTTGCTGATGGCAGAAAAGAAAATAAGTGTAAAACTATGTTTAAAGTGCCATGAAATGACAATCATTAAATGAGTTGGACTGATATTCCAATATGGGCTAATAATGCATATGCATGGAATGCATAGCTTGAAGAAGGTAGGACACGTATGTTTCCATTATCATTGCACCTGCCGTGGCGGATAGTTAGAAAAAAATGAATAGTTTACTTCGACTGCGCATGATGTCCTTTTCATGAAGGGGTTGCCTTTTAAGCATTGTGACTTTTACTAACATTATTCATAGCTCTAATGGGACGGCTATCATTGGCAGCTAGCTAGGATATGCCATGCGTAATACCATGCCTTTCATCCTCAAAGTTTAGCGCGTTTGACTGGCTACGTGTAGAACTAGCTCTAGTTGTCTTTCTGACAACGGATAATGTACAGTCTCATTTGTAATCATAGCATATTAACTTTGTTGTTGCCGATATATATTTAAGAAATAAGTTAAAAATGGGTTGCATTTTACAGGGGTCATCTAGGATATCCCTGGCAGAGCCAATATTTTATGCCACGTCTTGCTCTGGGAAACAGTGTTCTGATGGGTGGACTCATGGTCAATAAATGCCGTTTCGGTGTTTCTTTCACTTTCAAGGCTTGTTGTAGGCTACTGTGTGATGCTATTTTTGCTAACTGGAGTAGTGTGCAGCAACAGTTGTGTGTGTGTGCTTGTTTTTGAGTGGCTAAACGTCTGTGCCCATCTTCTCGGACTATACGCTTCGTTTCAGTTCAGTTATTTGCGCACTGCGCACTCAGGACTGATGGGTGGGTGGTTTGTCTTGATTCGAGTGGAAAGTTGCGCGACAAGCTTGGGAAAGTGTGTTACTTTTGTTAAACGATAGACGTATGTCTGTGACTGTGTCGTGTCCGCTTGTAGGAGAGAACACGAGTGGGTGTAGGAATCGGGGACGTTTTTTAAATCAATGGTAAGCGTGTGTCTGGCACCGCACATCGAGAAGCAAAAAAGTACCGGTAGCCATAGGCTTTCAAAACGGTAGAACACACGAGGGAGACTACAGGATGAATAGTGAAAAACATACAAAATAACCAACAACCATTGTTCTCCCTCTGATTGCTATGACCAGTGCATTATTTTTTTAAATGTCAGAAATACTGCAAGCAATGCGCACCAGTGCTTTCACCAGAACAGTGTTTGCCCATTCTGATGGGAAAGAAAAATATAGCCTACTACTAAAAAAAACCCATAATGGGATCACTGTATCAACGCATTGCAATTCCAACTCAATAATTCTATGATATCAGCTAGACCATTTTGAAGCAACACTCGTTGTGAACAATTCATAAATAATGGGTACATATAAGAGGAAATAACCAAAACATGAACCAAATTGCAGTTCAATGTTTGCAGTCTGATATAGTATCCATTATCCCTCCATTCTCGGCCATTTCTAGTCAATCTGGTGGCCTAGGCCTGCCCCTTTCCCTCTTTCCTTTTTCTTGTATTTAGAAATTGGCATCTGTAAACATAGCATTGTAGGCCTACATCTGATTGAGCACATCTGATCTAGTACCTACAGGTACATTCATACTGAGTGTGTATATAGGCCTACTGAGTGTATAATGAATATTCATTGTTAATGTGAAGTGTAAAGTTTTATGTTGGTTGAAGTTCTGATTTTGTGGCACTTTTTGGTTTTCCTGGTGCCCTCAAGACATAGGCCTATTCTGCTCTAGGCGACTACCCTGTCTGTCTATGCCTAGTGTTGGCTCTGGCACCGTTCCTTGAATAAAACCAGTGTATGTTTCGTTATGAGGGCAGAGCCTGGCTACATTGGTTTTCGTTGGGTTACGGAGTGATACTCGATCGGGTGCCTAACCGTAGGGCTGGGTATTGCAGCCGTGTTCCTGTATCGATTCGATTTCGATTCTTAGGGCTTTGAATCGATTAATCACGATTCGATTCGATTCAATTCGATTCACTCCGAATCGATTCAATCCGTTCCCTTTTTGGTGCAAGGATTTCCCCCAAAAGATGCTGTTGCCTATTTTTATATAAAAATGTCAAAGGGCTGTGGCTTGACAGTGTTAACAGATTGCTATTTTGTAATAAGTAGGCCTAGGCCTATTGACTAATACCTACTGGGTATTTTCCATAGACCAAAATGAAACAAAAAGAACAAAAAAAAGAGAGCAAAAAAAAACGATTTTGTGCCCTGTGAATCGATTATGTGAATTTTAAATTATATCGATCGATTATCGATTGAATCGATTATTTTACCCAGCCCTACCTAACCGGTAAAAAAAGTTCAGTCAGATGACTTTTTTTTGCTTTAATCCCTGCATTTGGACATTCTCTCTCTCACACACACACATACACACACACACACATACACACACACGCACACGCACGCACGCACACACACACACACACAAGGGGCTGGTACTTTCAAGCCGACTCTATCGTATCCTCACTGAATACAAACGGAATGCATAATTCACAGATGCCCCGGCACACACACACACACACACACACACACACACACACACACACACACACACACACACACACACACACACACACACACACACACACACACACACACACACACACACGCACTCTCTCTCTCTCTCTCTCTCTCTCACACACACACACACACACACACACACACACACACACACACACACACACACACACACACACACACACACCGACTCTGATATGGCATTCAGCTCAGTGCTGAAACATACACATTCCTGAGCACGTGAGGATTCCCTCACACTGCCAAGGAGCACACCCTCACACATGAATATTTCACTTGTGCTCAGATGCTGTGTGTGTGTGTGCGTATGTGTGTGTGTGTGTGTGTGTGTGTGTGTGAGAGAGAGAGAGAGAGAGAGAGAGAGAGAGAGAGAGAGAGAATTTACATCAGTGTTAAAACACTATTTTAGCGTGTGTGTGTGTGTGTGTGTGTGTGTGTGTGTGTTTGAGAGAGAGAGAGAGAGAGAGAGAGAGAGAGAGAGAGAGAGAGAGAGAGAGAGAGAGAGAGAGAGAGAGAATTTACATCAGTTTTAAAACACTATTTTAGCGTGTGTGTGTGTGTGTGTGGGTGTGGGTGCGTCTGTATATGTGTACTATGTGTTGCCGTATTTTCGTGAGATCATGTGTGATTATCCAATTTGCATGACACACTTGTATGAGTTAAGTATTTTGAATTTGATCACTACAGGGGGACTTTCCTTCGCCTGACCTACAGTAAACCCAATCAAGTTGGCCACCCTTTTCCAGTGTCCTGCCTCGTTATTTCATAACCAATTACCACTTATTCTGTCCAGTCGTGTAAACCTAAAAGACCTCTTTAGTCTCCCGTTACGTATTATATTGAGTTAAACTGGCTGGCCACTAACAGCATGTTTTGTATTGAGTTCAGCTATTTTGCCAATGCATGCCAGCCGGTCGGTCGCGTATGCTTGAAGCTAGGTCCCAGTGGACTAGCCGCCACGAGCACTTAGCCTGACAGCCTGTGGGAATTTATCCCACTTTCCCGATAATGACATCTGACCAGAAAAAAAGGGGACAAAATTGTTTACCAAAAGCAGATAGTCCATCCCCAAAAATACACTCGAACAGTGTGTGGAGGGGTGTCTCTCAGGCTGTCTGGCTCTCTGTAACTGTAGTTGTTTTTGTTAGCAGCAGGGACGTGTATGTGGCCTGTTTTGACTTAATGAGATTGAATTGGTTAATTGTTGC
>NC_085876.1:30588092-30590592 GCF_034702125.1 Engraulis encrasicolus | reverse complement strand
CGCCTAAGCTCTGCATGGCACAAAAGGCACTTCCTGGAATTGACACGGTGGCAGTATGGGTGAGTGCCTTCTCATCAGTGACTATGAATATGCACACAATAAGCTGCCCCCCAGAGGTCAATAGGTCACACGGACTCGGAGGGAGCTAGTGCCCATTCGTTCCTCTGTGCTTTATCTTTGTGCAGCTTACGCATGTGGAAGCCATTGTGTGGCTGTTAGTCCATACAAAACCAATCATTCACCGCTGTCAGTCACTCTATTATCATCGGCTGCCATCAGTATCGAACCACCAGTGTCTCCAATGACTTACCAGAACACATACTGCACTGTCATGTGCTTTATATATGTTATCATTTTCATCTTCATGGATTTTCTTGTTTCGTGATCATCTTTTCTCCTACTGTATTGGACTGATTATAAGACAGGGTTTTTGTTCTAAGAATCATGCTTCCAAGAGGGAGATAATCTTATTGCGGAACGAAATATATTACTAGACGAAATAGTCCCCAAATAGTGCATATATACAGTAGACTTAGCCTAAATCATTTGGCCACCATTCTTTTACATCAATGCCACAGTCAGTGTTGAGTTTTCTTGTCCACATCAAATTAGTAGATTCTATCCTCGTTACATTAGGAATGCTATTCGCTGTCAATGTCAACTTTGAGCATCTCCAATGGTCCTGGGTAGAGGGGCGTGTTCAAGGCAGTGACATGGTTTAAGCAGAGACGTTATTTTGGGACAAAGAAAATGTTTGGTTTAAACTTTGGCTCAGCCTTTTCTGCCCTGGACCAGTAGCAAACCAAGGGAGGTAGGTCAACCATGCCGTTTGAGATAGTTAGTTGTCATGCTCTTGGTCAGACCAATACCATTTCTCAATGTCAAGTGTTCTAGCCTGAAATGCCCAGTGATTGGATATTCTTTGGTGAACTCTGGGGAGTATCCAATCACTAGGCCTTTCACGCACTACCAAGGCTAGAACACTTAATTGGGAAATGGTGAAAGTCATGATAATCAGGCTAAAGATGTGATGTTTTGCCTTGTTAATTGGGTAATCTAATGCCTGCCCGTTCCTTAAAGCATAACTCCACCTGAGTTGATTAATGTCAGGCTAATAGGACCTGCGGCTGTACCTCACCAACAGCACTGCTAATAGGCCTTAAATACGATGCATCAGCTCAATTTCACGCTGCATCTGATGCCTCCCATGCACTTTATTTGACCTGCATTTAATCAATTCTGTCTATGTACATCTTTACTGTCTCACTCTTTCTCTCTCCCCCCTCTCGCTCTTTCTGTCTCTCTCCCCTCTCTCTCGCTTTTTCTTCATTCTCCTCAACTCTCATCCCAACCCCGGCTCCTCTCTCTCCCTCGCTCTCTCTCTCTCTCCGTTATCCAGACACCCGCTGTGTCCTCGATATCTCATCTCTCTCTCTCTCTCTCTCAATTATTTCCCCCTAACTCACATCACAACTCCCACCATCCTACTCTTCTCTCTCTCTCTCTCTCTCTCTCTCTCTCTCTCTCTCTCTCTCTCTCTCTCTCTCTCTCTCTCTCTCTCTCTCTCTCTCCCTACACTCCCACCAAGTCCTCCCTATATCACACCCAGCCTTGAACTGTTTTATCATTTCTCCTCCCTCCCTCTATGGTGATGAGAACTGCCTTGCAGAGACACTTAAAAGTCTCTCCATACTAGAAGCCTGTGACGCTAATTGTTGTTAGATTATGTGAATCACTCTTTTTCAAAGAGCCGCCCATGACTTTGAACACTACAGTCATAAAAAGGCTGGGTATCATCCCAGCTTTTTTTTTTTAACATCACTACCGCTTATGAAGTTACAAACAGCATTGAATGCAACCGAGGAAAGCCAGATATTGCCACTTTTGGAACAGTACTATGGACCATTTCCACAGTTTTGATGGTGTGTCCCTTGTATGATACATACAAGTAAACTCAGTTTGTTTCTATTTGTTTTTCAGCCAAACGCTTACTTACTTTAATAATATTGACGGATTGCATATTCCTTGTATCTGTGGAAAAATAGAGGGAAATGTCCATGATTGAGGTCTTGTTCAGCATTAAGATTCTTTTCATGCAATCTATTATTACTGTTAAATGGAAGAGAGAAGTCACAACATTCATTTCACTGCCAACTGACAATTGATAAGTAAAATCGTGCCATGTGAAAAGTAAAATCTTGAATCCTGAATCTTGAATTGTAGAGCAGAGGTGCATTAGCGCTCAGTCTATGCTAATGACACACCAGAAACGACCCTGGCAGTTTTTGGCATAGACCAACCACGCCCCCATTACATTGGCTCAGTCCCCTGTCTATCAAATACGGACCAATAGACTAAATGGCCAGTCTCTGAGGGAAAATGCTCCTTTATGCCAGATGACCAGTCCAGGCCTCCCAGGTTGGATAAGTCTGACCTGTTTAGTCAGAGATTCTTTAAGTATATAGAGATATGCCAACATAATAGGTTTCTATGGGCACCT
>NC_085876.1:30573092-30575592 GCF_034702125.1 Engraulis encrasicolus | reverse complement strand
CACGTGCTGCTGGATAATTATATAATAACCCAACAATGAAGTACATTCAATATAACGGTTTGGTTAGAAATAACCCCACATTTGAGTTAATTGTTTTACTCAACCTGTTGGGTTGAAATTCATAACCCAATGCATTGTATAAATACAACCCAATGCGAGGTTGGTCCAATAGTTACCCAGCACGGTAGTAAGAATTGGGTTATTTTCACTCAAGGGTGTACACTCATGCACGCTCACACACAAGCTTGTGCATGCACTGTAGCACACACATACGCCCACACACAGTCCACCCCCCACCCACACACGCACAGACACACACACACACACACACACACACACACACACACACACACACACCCCCCCACACACACACACGCACAGACACACACACACACACACAAGACTCCAATGCTGCTTTTTCTATCTTATTGGGGACATTTCAGTCTTCACAAAGATAGTTTGGCAAGGTTACACACACATACACGCGCACGTGTGCACGCAAGCATGCAAGCACGCACGCATGCACGGACGCACCACTGAGTTCTATTTAACACCATCACTCCTGATAAGTTTGATAAAACGCTATGTTTAATTCACATCCGCGAGTCTCCCCATGCAAGACAGCGTACCATGGCCCCAGTGTGCTTGAGTGGCTCTGCATTCAGGAGGTCTATTCACCCACCACAGTCTATGCCAAGGGGGTCTTCAATTGAGAAAGGCTGGGGGTGGGGTGGGGTGGGTGGATTGTACAGCCAGGGTTGGGTAAAAGGGACGGGCAGGGCTGGACTGGCCATCTGGCATATAGCGGGTATTCCCGGTGGGCCCCGCACCCTTGTGGGCCCCTATTTTGAGAAATGTTTTAAAAAAGTGAGTCAGCTCTGTGCCGCTAATCATGAGGGGCCCCGTTAAACCAAAAGTGCCCGGGCCCTATTTCTCCACCACACCAGCCCTGGGACAGGGGCTTTTGGTGTTTGGGAGAAGGGGGGAGCATTGTTGTCTACTGTGCCAAAGGGGTCTTTAATTGAGAAAAGCTGGGAGGGGAAGGGAGATAGGATTGGTGTCGATAGTACCAAAGGGGTATTTAATTGAGAAAAGCAGGGAGGGGAGGGGAGGTGGGGGTGGCGTGTTCGGGTAAAGGGGCACGGGGCTTTGAGTGTTTGGAGGTTGGGGGATGTGGGCACTTGGATGGATATATGTGGGTTGGTGTGTGGGTGCTGGTGGGGGGGTTGTTTGGTGTGTGGGTGGATGTTTGGTCACTAGCATAAATACAGGGCTGTTGATGGAGGGTCTATTTAAATAACAAAGGGGCGATGAACCTCCGTAATAGGCTCTCCATTGGCCCCCCATGGGCAGGAGGGGAAAGGGGAGACAGGCACCACAAGTGGCCTGTTGTTTGTTTTCTGGTGACTCTGTGTTTGTATTTGTGTGTTTGGTTGGAAAGAAAGAGCAAGAAAAGAAAGACTGTCAGAGAAGGAGGAGGATTGGGGAGGGGTGGTGGGGGGTATAAACAAACAAAACTTCAGGACAATCAGTGCATGCAGATGAGCGACCCATGGAGCACCAGAGAGAATTGATTTCTTTGTTGTTTGTTTGTTTGTTTGTTTATTGATGTGGGGCCTTTTTGGTTATTGAGTCCTAGTTTTTTTATTCAGACATTGTGTGCTTGGCTAGTTGTCAACAAACTCAAAGGTTTTGTTTCACCATGACGCATACCAATAGCAACCAACGCCAGACAAGTGTGTGTATGTGCCACACATACTTGTATGCTAAGAACAAGAATCAGAAGACATCTCTTTGGCGAAGCAGACTTGCCTTCAGGGAATGTATGCCTATACATTTAGGGGCTTGTACATACAGCTTTCTACAACACAACTGGTAGGAAATGTGTAAAGGTATGGCATATTTCAGACAATAATATATAAAGACCATGCCAATCCTATTATCACCCATAACGTAAAAGATCCCACCACTGAATACCTTTATCGACATGCTTTTTTCATGTCTTCTGGAAATCCAGTTGTTGTTGGGTACCAAGCCACTCCCTTACCCCTCTGTGATTGGATAAGATGCTGACAGGAGTGGCAAGTGGTGTCACCAGAATCATGGAATTCAGAGTTTTGACAACCGCGGTACTGTACCTCAGGTACAGGAAATTGGTTAGTGACATGATTCAAATAATTATTTGCAGCTGCTTTCTTTTTGCTAGAGACTAACACAGAGCCACTACAAAACAAGCAAAGATGGTGTAAAAAAATATTTGAAAAGAACAACATTTACCTTTACAGCACCTTCTGTGGTCGACAATCACTTTCAGAAACTATTTTGGAACTATGTCAATGGCAATCTGTGTGTCAAAGGCTCCAACTTTGTCTAAAAATGGAACAAGGATGTCAAAGCGATTAGCCTTACAGCACAAATACACCGGCTGCAACCTGAGTGAGGCAAGCAAGGAAGTAATTGACTTTGTATTGAGTCGCGCGACAAAAGCGATTCAGGCGAC
>NC_085876.1:30563092-30565592 GCF_034702125.1 Engraulis encrasicolus | reverse complement strand
CTTTTACTTTTTTAAATAAACGCCCCTGACCTCATCATAAGAGTCCCAACGCCCCATTGACCTCATCATAAGCAATCATCATAATCAATAACATGGATTAATGCACCGCAATGGCAACTTAGCCCCGCCCCCTCTCAGCTGTAACCTACCCAACGCCCCACTATACCTCCCCAACGGCCCCTGGGGGGCTGTACCACCCCTGTTGAGAAACACTACTCTAGTGGCTCGTATGTATGTGACCGGCGTCCATGCCTTGAATATATATAGAGCAACAGATAATGACGGAGACAGTGTTTCTATAACAACAAAACACAGCCGTGCCACTCTTGACTGATAAATAACTGGCCTTTGATGTACATGGTATATTTACAGTGGGTTGGCTATGGACGAAAATGCAAATGCATGCAAAAGCTGAAAGAACATAATTAGGTTGAGGATTTAATTCCTTTTATTAATTTACAGCTGATTCACCTTCCCTCTGCACTTTCATGGTGTGAGTCAACATGCCTGTCTGAAAATGAAAAGGTTTTTCCCTCCCTTCATGTTTCTCTTTTTTTCCCAGAGTACAAACAATAGACAAAAATGTGAAGCTGTCTACTGCAGTCTGTCTACTGCTTTTATGCAACTTTTTGGCATTGTTCCGGTCAATTACACATGGCAATTTCTGACAGCAGACCATGAAAGCCACCATTCGCTTGTTAATGTTATTGAATTTACATTACATTACATTACATTTGGCAGATGGTTTTAAATCAGTGACTTACAATCGAGGGCAATGAATGAGGTTTTGATTGATTGATTGTTTTTTTTTTTTGATTGATTGATTTGTTTATTGACATATTTGGTTCATGACTTTAAGTTCACTTTCGAACATTAACTTGAAAACCTTGTGTCAATTTAACAAGTATCACAACATGAGGAACAAGCAAGCCACTGCCCAAGTGACCATCTGAGGGGCTTACTGTAAAGTGATACTCCACCATTTCTGGACATCAGCCATTTTTATATCTCCCTGACATAAATAATTGTGTTTGACCTTGGTTCTTCCAGGCATTCCCTTACTCTGGTGATGTTAGCAGAGACGTTCTATTATCTTTGATGTTACTTCTAAATCCAAGCTAGCAAGCTAGAAATTGTCATTGAATTGTATAGGATATATGCGTAGCACATTATTCTATACATGGGTTCGCCATGTTTGTAAACACAATGTTTTGAGGAGGGGCAAGACACTGGCAGCCAACCACGCAAATTTTTTGACCGACAGCGGTTTCCAACAATCAGAGGTTGAGTTGTGCGCAGTTTCGTGCAGTCAGGGGAAAACAAAAATTTAGAACCCATGTATATGACTGTGCTTCATAAGGAAGAAAAAAGTGTCTATCCAGGAGGTCATCAATACTATCTGATGATAAAGCATAAACTCCTATATGTAGGCCTATGTGGCTTGAAATCAAAACACGGTGCATCGTAATCATGATACAGCTTGAGGGGAAAACTGGCCATAGGCCTATATAACAGAGAAGAGTATAGCCATGTTGTTTTATTTTTTATTTTTTAAACTGTAATCCTACTTAGCATCGTCTTTCGTTATTCTGTATATTTCCTGTGCCAATCTATCTGCTAATATTGCCTCGATTGTAAGTGCCTTTGGTTAAAAAGCATCTGCCAAATGCAATGTATTGTAATGTAATGTTTTCCATATGGGCAAGAACTGCTTAGACAGAATACGCACAACAGTAGCAGCCTCAAACGTGGCAGATGTCTCTCCATCCCATTACATGCCATCCCAGCTTTAACACGAGGAGGGAAGAGGAGAGGAGAGGAGAGGAGAGAAGAGAGGAGGAGAGGAGAGGAGAGGAGATGAGAGGAGAGGAGAGGAGAGAAGAGGAGAGGAGAGGAGAGGAGAGGAGAGGAGAGGAGAGGAGAGGAGAGGAGAGGAGAGGAGAGGAGAGGAGAGGAGAGGAGAAGAGGGATGAGGAGAGAAGAGGAGAGGAGGGGTGAGGAGAGGAGAGGAGAAGAGGAGAGGAGAGGACAGCTGAGCTGAGGAGAGTAGAGAAGAGGTGAGGAGAAGAAGGGCGTTGAGAGGAGAGAAGAAGTGAAGATGGGAGAAGAGGAGAGGAGAGGAGAGGAGAGGAGAGGAGAGGAGGGGTGAGGAGAGAAGAGGAGAGGAGGGGTGAGGAGAGGAGAGGAGAGGAGTATGAGGTGAGAAAGTGGTGTGCTGCAATACATGAATATGAGTGTCATTAAAGTTGTAATGGCGTTGTGAATGTAGCACAGATGAGTAGCCCCTTAATGCGCGCCGTACCTCCAGTGGCACGCTGTAATAGTCATTGAAATGTACCTACCATAGCACTACAATACTATGACACAACACAGGCCCTTTAGTAATGCACCACGACTTGGTCATTACCATACTGGTAACAACAAATGTATAAAGCCGCGTCTTAAGGGGTTAATGAGCTCCCACAGCTGGCTGCCATTCTCAAAACTTTGTCACTTGAAG
>NC_085876.1:30545592-30555592 GCF_034702125.1 Engraulis encrasicolus | reverse complement strand
GAAAAGGAAAGAGAAAGAAGAAAAATGTTAGGCCACTTATAGTATTATCTAAAGGGGCTGCAAATAATCCTAATCAAATTAGGGTGTCCAGCAGCATACAAACACAACTCATAAAATATAGTACATTGTACGACAGATGACATATATGAGGCAGATCGACATGAGGCAGACCCATGTTAAGCAAACACTCTCTGTTTGTATTCTATTCGGCTGCTTCATTGAAATTAACTTCCAGTTAACATAGAATAGAATATAAGCCTAGAATAGAATAAACTTTTTTATTTGTCATTGTAACAAATACAAGGACATTGAGCATTCCTTGTTTGTGGAAGCAATACATTAAAACAAAAGATTTGAAAAGTACTTCAAAATCTCACACACCATAGTCCAATCACACACATCCACAAACTGAGGTATATGCTTGTCAAACCCTACATCAAACCACACATATCACAGCCATACACATCCACATTAAAGGGGTATGCCACTATTTTGGGGCTTAATACAGTTAAAATCGTTGGCTGGGGTTTATAAAGGTGGTAAAGTGTCTTATTTTTCATGTTAAGCTTTGTCTTGCTTTAGGACAAGTTAAAAGAGGGAATATGTCACTAAGCTAGTGAAAGTCAATGGATCCGTGTAGCCTTGTAATGTTGTGGAGAAACTACAGTACAGTAATGGCCACTGTGTAAAAGTTCCATCTATTTGTCCTGGTAACATAGTCCTAACCAAGGCTCTAAAATTACTTTTTTCATCACCAGCCAAAATGTCTTGTAGATGTTAATCTTTCCAGCCAAACATACACTCACTAATGGGTCAAAATGGCTAGTGAGTTGGTCTTTTCTACTAGCCAAACTGAAATTTCACCAGCATTTGGCCGGTTGGCTGGTGTTAATTTAGAGCCCTGGTCCTAACCCTAAACCCTCGCTGATTTCGACGGGTAGAACAGGACAGGTGAAGTGAGGGGAATAAGAAGCAACTGAAAAGTTACAACTAAAAGGGAAAATAAGGAAAAGACAGCATTGACTAAAATGTCCACAAACACCAACACCAGCACTGTATCTACCACACCCGGTCACAACCCCCAATCCACCATTCACACACACACAAGCGCATGCATGCACGCACGCACGCACGCACGCACGCACGCACGCACGCACGCATGCACGCACACACGCACGCACGCACACACACACACACACACACACACACACACACACACACACACACACACACACACACACACACACACACACACACACACACACACACACACACACACACAGCAAATTGATTGAGTAGAAAACAAGTGCGAGGGAAATGAAGGATTCCCTTGTGAACCATCTGATGGAGAGAAACACACAAGGTTCTTGCCATTGGCTATAATTGAACAGTCTCTCTCTCTCTCTCTCTCTCTCTCTCTCTCTCTCTCTCTCTCTCTCTCTCTCTCTCTCTCTCTCTCTCTCTCTCTCTCTCTCTCTCGTGTGCCTGATTGTGCTTTAATGGTCTGGCTGTGAGCAGGACAGCATGACTAATCGGGATTCAGACAATGCCCCTAAATCTGCCATAACAACAGCATGCCGATAGTCAGGGGTCGATGGGCGGCGGCGTTAACTCTGGCAGTGCTTAGCGGAGAGGGAGAGAGAGAGAGAGAGAGAGAGAGAGAGAGAGAGAGAGAGAGAGAGAGAGAGAGAGAGAGAGAGAGAGAGAGAGAGAGAAGGAGAGGGAGAGAGATAGGGAAAGAGAGAGAGATAGAGAGAAAGAGCGAGAGAGAGAGAGAGAGAGAGAGAGAGTCTGTGAGCCTATCTAATGTAGCCTATCTGACAACCTGTATTTGTGCAGGTGTAGGCGTGTGTCTGTCTGTGTGTGTATATCTGCTAGTATGCATGAATGTTTGTTTGAATAGGTATGGGAGAGAGGGGGCAGAGAGAGACAGAGAGAGAGAGAGAGCGAGAGATATAGAGAGCATTTATATGCCTGCTAAACCACATTGTGTTAAGTATGCATGTTTATGTGCATTTCTACATAATGCGTGTTTCCACCCACCAGACCATGTCAGTGTACCTATTGTCATGTAGTAGCCTACCACACTATGCCTGAACGTCCCTTCGGATTAATAAAGTGTCGCTGTACTGGTAGAAGCAAGTCATCCATCCTCAGCATGCAGTCTGATTTGAAAAATGTCCACGCTATTGTGTTGTGATGATTTTTTTATTTTCAGTTTTAAAAGATAGATCTACTAGAGTACATGTAAGATGCCACTTTGTGCTACATTGTGCTACTGGGATCAATAAATGATACTCTACTCTACACTGTGTAGTTTTACTATTTGTTGGTAATGTAGGTTAGAAGCGGAAATCCTTCAGTAGAATGTCCCTGAATTTGACAGCCATAGAGAGGCTTTTGGCGTGTCAGGCTAGCATGGCAAGACCTATCCAAATCAAGGACGATTCACAATTCTCTCATGACTGATGAAATATAAAGTCCTAGGCTGATTTTAACAACAGAAAATGCTCGTTCAAACCGTAGCCGTTTTACTGCAGATGGGGTCGCCGGCGGGCCTATTCACTATTTGCTGGAAATACTCAACTACATCATAACAACATTGCTATGAAATTACTGAGAGCATTAAGTAACAGATTAAGACGTAGCCAGTACAAGTTTGGTGACAGTAAGGTGGGCGTTAGTGAGTGGCAAAGCGAAAGAGGCCAATTGGAGTTCAACTAATTTAGTGTTTCTCAACAGGGGCGGCACAGCCTCCTGGGGGGCGTTGGGGAGCCCTTGGGGAGCGTTGAGAAGGATACAGTTGAGATGGGTCAGGGCTTAGGTGTCATTGTCATTAGATTTTTTTTAATACTAAGTTTAATACTAAGTTTAATACTAGGTTTATCGTGAGGTCAAGGTTGGGAGGCTTAGAATGAGGTCCAGGGGGCATTTGTTCAAAAAAGGTTGAGAGCCACTGAACTAGTTGGTGGACCACTGAAAAGATATTGGAAACATGACTGTAATTTGCACTTCAAAGGTGTTGTTTGAAGTTTTAAAGAAGTGAGGTCAGCGTCTACGTACGGAGAAGGTCTGGATAGGTGAGAAGGCCAGCCGGATAGCTCTGGTTAAATCCGGATCGCTAAAGGCTTGATGAGGAAACTCCCCAAAGAAACTGGCAATGGGCGGAAGAAGAGAATTAGCAGATTTAACGGCTGCTGTTTGTTTTTCTTTCGTCTCTGTGAGACAATGATGTCTCCTGATCACCCGTCTTGTCTGAGTCAATACACCTCCCTAGCCCAGCACTTTCCCAAACTTTTTTTCCCACAGGGACCGTTCGCTTGGACCTCAGAATATTTCTGCGACCCTACACCTCTCCTTTTCCATATACCAAACATTTTTTGTCCCTTAATTTTGCTGATACATTTTTGTTTTAAAATCACCGTAAAAGTAAATGCATATAACCATATGTGAATACTATTCCTGGCCATTTCTGAAATTGTTATATCATAACAGCGCCGTGGGAAGTAGTTTTTATCAGGGGGTGCAGTATAGTAGCCTAGGGAAAGACGGGGGGGGGGTCTTCACGCTAGAATTCTTACTGGCCGGACAAGTGGCCGGCTGTATTGCAGAATACCGGACATTTGAAATATCTAACGGACCTTTCCACATATAGCCAAACACACACTCCCTAATGGGTCAAAGTGTAGTAAATTGGTCTTTTCTGCCAGCAAAACTTAAATTTCACTAACATTTGGCCAGTTGTCTGGTGTTAATTTAGAGTCCTGCTTGTGCGCACGGGCCGGGGAGTAAACGCGCGCTTTCTTTCACACACTCGAGAGCTCGAACTGAAAGAGAGAAAAAAACAGCCAGCCAACGTGCTGTGCGCAGATCCCTAAATTATCAACTCAAACAGTGTGTTTTATCAGCAAACCCGAAGAGCATTTCCCTTCTCAAATTGGGTAACGAGGTGATGCCTGTAATAGTAGGCCTACAGTAATGGTATCGACGCTACTGAAATTTGAACTATATTGCGTTGTGTTCCTGCGCTCTCGAAAGTAATGACATGTTCCGTACGATGCTCTATGGGCTACACGTTTTGGCCGGTGATGAAAACAGCTATAAAGCCCTGCATGCACTTTCACTGGGACTTCTCGCGAGTCCATCGTTCTCTGGAATGTTTAACTTCACCCTCTGTAGCCTACTTGGAGATCCACCACCATTTTTCAGCAGAGGTAAAAGTGAAAGTGATTCGATGCGGCGATGCTGCGCATGCCATTGAGTCCCCAACCGTTAGGCTTGACTTCGCAACTGGGCATGAAACGGTTTTGCAAATGCAATGCCCTTTGTTGTGTTCACTGATATATTGGTAAAAAAATAGCCTACAAAAAAACAGAATCGTTCCTCGACAGCACAGCAGCCAGTGTGAGTCAAGGGATTATAAGCATAACGTGATTGGGGACAACGACGGTGGGGACGAGAGCGCAAGCAATATTGCGTGCTGTTTATGACAGTTCAGTATGAAGTTCAGTTACATAGGCTATTCACAAATATTTTCAGCTTTGTTCAGTTTCATATTAGGCCTACTGGTGTTTTGTAACTTTAAATAGGCCTATTTAAAATGGGCTAATATTATTTACTGACTAATTGCTGTCATCGGACATGTTGTCCGGGAACATTTTATTTTGCCGGTCATTCATTCATGCAAACGGCCAATGTCCGGCCACAGCCGGCTAACGTGAACCCTGGTCTGGGGGTCCTCCCCCCGAAAATTTAGTATTCCTTAGATGCAATTTCTTGCATTTTAACGCATTTTTAGCGTCCTGTGTTCCGTTTCAGCTCACAGGAGGGGGTGCAGCCGCACCCCCTGCACCCCTAGTTCCCACGGCTATATCATAATGAAAAAAGCCTGCATTCACCTGCAGTACCTCCATGAACCCTCAGGGATCTCGACCCCCAGTTTGGGAACCACTGAACTATTCTGCCTTGCCAAGAGCAGGACCAGCAGGGTATTCCAAGAACATGTTTGAGATATAAAGCTGACTAAGTTAACCATGCAGAAAGTGGTAAACTTGTTAAAAGATAGGCCAGAGGTGTCATTTAGTTTAAGAACACGGTGACTCCAGGCTCTTCTATTAGATGATTTACCACTACTGAGCCAGGTGCTGGGAATACTCCCCGGGTCAGCAGCTGTACCCATGCAGCGCCTTTCAAAACACACCCACCATCCAAGGGGAGGGAAGGAGGATCCTTCCTTCCTTTCAGAAAACTGAAACGACGGGCCCGCATTTCATGTTTCAGATTTCAGGAACAACGTTGTTACAGTTTGCCCTAGACCAGCTGTCAACAAGAATGCATCCATCCGCCCACACCCCGCCCTTCACACACACACACACACACACACACACACACACACACACACACACACACACACACACACACACAGACACACACACGCACACGCACACGCACACACACACACACACACACACACACACACACACACACACACACACACACACACACACACACACACCCTTCTCCCCACAGGCCCCAAAACAGAGGGGAGGGGGACCTATTAGTGTGTGTGTTGTGTGTGTGTGTGTGTTGTGTGTGTGTTGTGTGTGTATGTGTGTGTGTGTGTGTTTCTACACAGATGATCAGTATTCTGCAGGAATTGCAGACATTCTCCAAATTCCATAGTAGAGACACTGTGTTTTGGACGCTTACACATTTGCCTGCCAAAACAACAGGCTGGGCCCTTGTAAATCTTGCATGGCCCTTTTTTTCTCCGTCGTACTGTAAACACTGTCCCCAAGCTGTCGTTTTGCCATCAAATTCCATCTACACTGTCATCTTGACTGAGGCATGCTAACACTGTGTTATTGCTTGGCTTTTGTGGTTTGTAGAGCCATATCTCAAATCTTTTTCAAACATTGCAATGGCTTGTTGTTTTGTCTTGGCCATTTAATGCAAGCAAAACAATTTAAAAAAACACCTGACTGTCAGCTGATGGAAGGGACAAAGCCGAAGCTTTAAAGAGGGCCCATGTTGGTTCTCACCAATCCGTACAGTCTAACAGATCTAATACACATGGACATATGTTGAATGGGTGGATTTCATTTATTCCAGATTGTTTTCTATTCTTCTTTATTTACGTGTTGGCGCTAAAGCATCTCTATCTATCTCCCCAGGACGTTTAGAGCCAATGCGGCGTATCTATCTGCAGCCATTCAGCCAAGCGGAGGTGTAAACACAGGAGCCCTTATTTGCATAGCAATGGGTGCTAATCACCACAGAATGATTGTCGAAATCAGGAGCTGACTTGTCCGGGCAACTATCTTTCTTTAGAGAGAGAGAGAGAGAGAGAGAGAGAGAGAGAGAGAATGAATTTGTGCTCCGTGGGAAGGACTCCATGACTCCCTCAGAACTGGTCTTCTCTGACCGGCACTTAGTTTCTCAGTTGAAGGAAAAGATCCCAGAAAAAGGTGCAGGACAAAGACTGACTGTAATTTTAGAGTATGGAGTCCGCAACTTATAAAGACAACAGTCGAAACGTTATCCTTTCCTGCCATGGAATTAAAAAACTAAGAACATATGATTTTGAAGTGTGCAGACTCCTCACTGTAACATCTCTCAGCTCTTGCCTTTATGGGAAAGAAGTGGTGAGAGAAGAAATGACAAAAAAAGAAAAAGAGAGACTGAGAAAGAAAGAGAGAATCGGAGAATCCCATCCCTCTCCTTCTGCCTGCAAGAGGCCCTCGCCAGATCAATATATCACTGAGAGACTTACGGAGTTTTAATTTGAATAGATGAAGGCTGCAATTGAATGAGCTTTTAAATGGCCATTTAACACAGCGCAAGGACAAGCAATTGCATTTGATGTGGAAAGGGCTCTCCGCGAACGGTCGAGACAGAAAGTTGAAGCTCGAAGTTTTCAAAATAGATTGAATGGAGTGGAGAAGGCTGTCCTGCGTTGATGAATGCGAATGCTTGTGTACGGCCGTGACCGATGAGACAAAATTCTCAAATATGGTCTCGCTGTACAAGCCTCTTATTGAATTACGAGGATGCGTGTCTCTCCAGACACATACCTTCTATTAGAGGGAAAAAGGTTTGAAGCTATCTTTCTCTCTCCTACACACACACACACATACACACACAGACACACACACACACACACACACACACACACACACACACACACACACACACACACACACACACACACACACACACACACACACAGACACACACACACACACACACACACACACACACTCAAAATAGTATCGCCTTGCACTTGGCCATGTCTAACACCTCCATTGATAATTCTTCACAAACAGGATCTGAAACTTTCTCAAAATTGCTCATCAAAAGTTGTGGTCACCCATTGAGACACGCAAGCAGGCGCGCATGCAGACAGGCACGCACGCGCACACACGCGCACACACACACACACACACACACACACACACACACACACACACACACACACACACACACACACACACACACACACACACACACACACACACACACACCTCATACGCTACCTGACTTTGGGGGAGGCTTATCTAGCAGGCTGGGGGCATTGTTAAAACCAAGGCCCTTGGCAATCCAGCTCTCACTACACTATCCTCTCTGCTCTGCTCTGCTCCAGGGCCATCCCTTGCTTCTCATTCACATCAAAGCCTGTAGCCTCACAAAGCCAGACTTGTCTGAGGAGGGATTTTGAGGGGGGGAAAAACTGATAGAATAGCTGAATTGTTAGTTCCCTCCTTTTTTCCCCACTATAAAGAGAAGCCTTTTTAATGACTTTGTCCTACAAAGCGTAGTATTGTTGCCAGAGATGAGAGACAAAAACACAATCTCTTGTCATGGAGGGAGGCTCTAGCGCTTGAACTTTTTCAATTAGATCTGCTGCGTGTCCACAAACAGTGGTTCAGACGTGACGTGACGTGACGTTAGCCTAATTATGGGCCAGTATGTGAAGGTAATCGGTTTGCGAGGTCTGACGACCAGTCAAAAGGCAGGAGATAGACAGTGTTAGATGTCTGAGTGGCAGACCGTTTGAGAGGGGGACCATTATGGGTAGTTAGACATCCAAAAGTAACAACATTGGTGCAATCAAATAGGTAAGAGTCACAGAGAGTAATGAAGTTAAGCAGTGACCTTGTTCGCTAAAGATGTTAGCGTCTGAGTTTCTGAGGTAATAAACGGCCTGAGCGACACGTTGACACTCATCTGGCAGGGCCCAGTGTTGCCAGATGTGTCTGATCAAATCCCGCCCAAAAGGTTCTCAAAAACCGCCAAAATGTGCTAAATTCTGCCCAATTTCAACAAATTGCATTGATTTCTATTGGCCCAAAACTGCAGGAAAAAAAAACGCCAAATGGCAAAATTTTCCCGTTTTTACCCACAGACGGCCATCCCAAGCCCAATTGGGCGATTAACCCCCCAATCTGGCAACACTGGCAGGGCCTCTTTCAGGAGAGATCTTGCCACCCTTTTTTCCAAGAAGGCCACCGAGTTGGTGGAAAATATATAGCAGATATTTGTGTTCGTCACAGGGGCCTATGGGTATAGCATTCTTCAAGTGGCATCAAAGAAACTTCTATTTATAACAGAGGGAGCACTGCTCTCAGAGATGGACATGGTGATAAAAGCAATTTTAACTTAACACCACCACAGAAACAGTGTGTGTGTGTGTGTGTGTGTGTGTGTGTGTGTGTGTGTGTGTGTGTGTGTGTGTGTGTGTGTGTGTGTGTGTGTGTGTGTGTGTGTGTGTGTGTGTGTGTGTGTGTGTGTGTGTGTGTGTGTGTGTGTTGAGAGGGAGAGATAGACAGACTGACAGAGACACAGAAAAAGAAAGAAAAAGAGAGAGTTTCAGTGGATGTGTGTGTTTGGTAATGTTTCTATGAATCTGTGCATGTCTGCGAGAGTTCATGCATGTGTGTGTTGGGGGGGTAGCAATAATGTACTAGACTGGTTAGTGACCTAGTTTGGGTGCAGTTCACGTTTGGTGGTCTTAATGGTAATGGGGGAAAGGGAGGGGGGGCCGTGCTATTTTCAACAGAACTCTCTAAAATCCCTCCACAAAGGATGTCGATAATGACCCAGGTCTGGTCATCCTCTCACCCCACTGGCTGCCCCAGAGAGGGAAGAGAGGCAGGGGCTTTAATGAGGGTCAGCAGGGGTGGGGGTGGGGGGGGTGAGGGGCACTGGGCTGGCTGCATATGACGAGCTCTTTTCCAAAACGCTATATCCACCATTTTTGACTTTTTGCATTTTAATATTGCAATTGACTGTTAAGAGGTCCTATCATCTATATGTGAATTCTTGCCATCCAAATGTTTTGAAAACATACTTTAAAACCTCTATAAAAAAAGTATTTTGCAATGCATTTCAATGGAATGCCCAATACAAAAATGCCAATTTCCCATTCTATGAAATGGATATATCTCATTTTGGAGAAGAGCTCTTCATATAGTTCCACTCACCTTGGGAGAAGGATGAAGAGGATTGCTGATATGTGTGGGGGTTTGAGGAGAGGGGGGGGGGGGTCGGTGATCTGATAAAATTAAGTGAAATAACCAGATTCAAATTTTGTCACTCAGTTTGAAGCGCAGATGGAAATTCCGGTTTCACTCAGTGAAGAATTCCGCATCGAATGAGACACCAGTTTGGAGACACAGAAGAATTTCAGAAGAAAAAAAAATGTGATGTGATAAAATTGCAGTGAAATAACCCGATTGAAATGTTGCAGCTTCTTTACTGAAATGTTCAACCTGTCATTTATTTGTAAAAGTCGTAAAATTGGTCACAGTTTTTGTCAATCCCTGACACATAGGCTATTTTCAGTCAACTCAACTGGGATCATTCCAAAGAATTCTGTGAGAGCAGTTTCTTTTTTTTTCTTCCAAGATGGTAGACAGTAGACTAGAGAAAGAGAGTGCATAGGACCATTCAGAAAGGGAGGAGTGGAGAAAAAAGAGAAGAGATGGAGACAATTAGAGGA
>NC_085876.1:30420592-30538092 GCF_034702125.1 Engraulis encrasicolus | reverse complement strand
ACACACACACACACACACACACACACACACACACACACACGCACAGGAAGAACGAGATCTGTGTCAGCATCTAGTCAAACATTGCTGAATGAATGAAAGAAAATGAAAGTGAAAGGAGATGCCAGATAGCCAAGAGAAAGAGAGAATGCCTTGAGAGGGTGTCCTTGCACAACACCTCCTGGAAAGCCCTGAACAGAAACCTGCTATTGGAAACCCCCTCAATAGGCTGCTGTGTCACCCAGTGCACTACAGTGGCTCTCTGGAGCGCGACCGGCCTCAGGCCGCTACCTTTTCATCAGCACGGTGCTGCTGGTGTTTCAGGTGCATTCCAGCTCTTCAACCCTTACATCAGGGGTGGGGAACCTATGGCCCGGGGGCTGTTTACGGCTACTGAGGCCGTCTTATCCCCCCCCGACATAACTTTAATGTCATGCAGTTTCACATGAAATATGACATGTTTTGTAAAGAAATGTTAGAAATTACATTTGCAATACAATTCTGTTATATTTTCAGGGGACCGTGAAGGTGGCTACCTTCAATAGGCTATAGGCCTAAAGTGCAGGGGGAAATCCTGGTTTGTATTCATAGTACGGCCCTCGGAAGACTTTCACGGCCCTTGGAGGAGTTTGAAGTGGGCCCTCGAATGAAAAAGGTTCCCACCCCTGTGCTAGTGGAAACCCCATATAGGCTGCTGTGTCACCCAGTGTACTACAGTGCCTCTCTGGAGCCAGGCTCGCCTCAGGCCGCTACCTTTTCATCAGCACGGTGCTGCTGGTGTTTCAGGTAGATTCCAGCTCTTCAACTCTTACATCAGGGGTGGGGAACCTATGGCCCGGGGGCTGTTTACGGCTACTGAGGTCGTCTTATCCGCACCCCGACATAACTTTAATGTCATGCAGTTTCACATGAAATATGACATGTTTTGTAAAGAAATGTTAGAAATTATGTTTACAATACAATTAAGTTGTATTTTCAGGGGACCTAGTGAAGGTGGGGTCTATTGTAAAGGTGGCTACCCTCAATATAGGCTTAAAGTGCAGGGGGAAATCCTGGTTTGTGTTCATAGTACGGCCCTTGGAGTACTCGAATGAAGTGGCCCCTCGAATGAAAAAAGGTTTCCCACCCCTGCCTCGCATGAAAGCCACTCACTGACCGTAATCAAAAGAAATTCCCAAATTCCCTCTTTGGAAACCTGTTTCCACGAATGCAGTTCCTAGGAACCGTGGGAAGTACCCGGAAGAAACAATTACTCATTTTCTCTCTACAATTGACAGGAAATCATGCAATACCTCTACAGTGTTCTTGTCCTGTCCTGTTCATTATTATTGCGTGCTTATTATCTGCCTTAAGTCTGGAAATTTGTGGATATTTTAACACAAATGCATCTGCATAGTCAAACACATTGGTTAGGGACGACAACATTCTTGGGCAGTCGCAAATCCCTCTTATTTTTAAGGGGTTTAGTCATTTTTATGTAATTAATATGTTAAATAAATGATAAGCAATTTCATTCATATGTGTGACAAAACAGCAGCATCCAAGGTCCACACACATCCATTTAAATAAATGATTAATAGTCTACTTACTTTATTCATTATTTTATTATGTGAATGTTAATATATTTGAAATAATCTCTATCTATGTGTGCTACTAGACACCTTAATTTCCTTTGGGATTAATATACTCCACTCTACTCTCTATTTAATAGTTTACTCATTAATTGAACATTATTTAAAAGTAAGACAATTGAAATATCTGTTAAAAAAACAGATAGGGTGTAAACATGGGACTGAGGATGTTGAAATGAAAGAAACAAATGTATCACACTCCGCATGACATCACTAGCCTTCTTCACAGCTCTAGGGTTTCAAGGGGAATCCCTGCCTGGCTCAGTGACTGTTGCACTTGTTGGTTATCTGAGTGCAAATACCAGTGGGTGTTAGAAACCAAAAGTGAAATCAAAGATATGGAGTGTGTCTCTCTCTCTGTGTGTACAACTTTCACCAAGACCATCAGAGGCAGGACATAGCTGTGTAATGATCTAACATTTTTACTGGGAAAGGTGTTGTTTGTTTCAGCTTTCTTTCAATCCATCCAACTAGTTGTCGTGGCTGACTCCTGGTGTCTGCACAGGTCCTTGTTTAAGAAAGTGGAATGTTAGTAGATTTCTTCTTCTTCTTATAATAATATAATAGTATTACTACTACTGCTACTACTACTATTATTAGCAATAATAGGAGCCGTCATTTCAGTAGGCCAGTAATAGTATCCGAACAGCTGTAGTAGTAGTAGTGGCATGGCCGTTGACAGCTTTGGCTGAGCTCAGGACAAAGTAATCTAAAAGCATATAATGTTTACAGTGCAATGTATTGAGTTGAGTTGGCCCCATCTTTCTCTACCCCCCTCAGCCTCCCTAAGTATTGGTATTATGATTATGGTTATGTTCTCCGTGTCACAACAACAGGAGACGTGCTACTGCAGACGTGACAACCAGAACAGAATGCTGAGGCACAGCCCCTTGTGGCCTTCTGACCTCAACCTTTCCTGGTGCCCTGGGCTCAAAGCTAAAGTCAAGATTATTTTCCTTTTCTTTTTTCTTTTTTGCCAGACCCAGCCCAGCCCCCTCCACCTTGGACATCTGGCTCATAGAGGACGCCACCATATGGTCCTATTGTCTCAGATATATGGCTAAGAATCTTAGCACTTTTGTTATGGATCAATAACCACCAGAGATTAGAGAGTTGGGGGGTCATATTGCACGCGTGCAGAGAGACACACACGCATGCATGCATGCGTGCACACACACACAGACACACACAAACGCACACACGCACACACACACCAAATCACTGCTAACAATAAACAGGAGTAAAGAAGAAAAGGGGAAAAAATGGAAAGAGAAAATTAAAACTGTAAGCAGATAAGCGACACAACAGTTGCCAGATGAAGTCTTCTTGTCCAAGTCTGTCTAAAGCTAGCAAAAAAAGCCACTCACCCAACAGAGTGGGAGGCAGCATCAATCCGAATTGAATATACTAACAATTGACTTTTCTTCGAAAGCTATGAATCCATTGATGCAAGCAATGACTCTCTTTCTCTCTCTCTCTCTCTCTCTCTCTCTCTCTCTCTCTCTCTCTCTCTCTCTCTCTCTCTCTCTCTCTCTCTCTCTCTCTCTCTCTCTCCTCCCAAACCCTTCCCTCACTCGTTCACTCACTTGTGCCCCCTCCCCACACCCCCAGCTTGTGATGCTCATCAGTTGGCTTTTCTGAAAGGAGAACAATAGTCCCTTTTGAAGGATATAAATCTCACTCAGTGTTCTGGCATGAAATCCGGGCGAGTGAAACAAAAAGAGCCATTGACTCCGGGACGGCTCAGGAAAAAAAACTCCAGAAGACTAGAGATAAGACGCCCCACGTCGAGCGTCGCTAAAACCAGTCCACTGCCTCAAGGCCAGAGATAGCTAGTTAGACACAGGGAAAAGGGCAAAGGGGGCAGGAGAGAAAGAGAGAGAGAGAGAGAGAGAGAGAGAGAGAGAGAGAGAGAGAGAGAGAGAGAGAGAGAGACATTGACAAGACAGCGAGAGAGAGAGTAAAAACCACAGCCTAACTGTTCTCATCTCTCTCTCTCTCTCTCTCCCCCTCTCTCTCTCTCTCTCTCTCTCTCTCTCTCTCTCTCTCTCTCTCTCTCTCTCTCTCTCTCTCTCTCCACACTGTCACATGCTTGACAATACAGTAGCATCCTAGCATTCCGTGAGTGCTTGGCTGCAAAAGCGGTCACACTGTAATGACTTTATCAAAAAAGGGTTTTCGGGTGTTCACAATCACAGGCCTCCTGTTCCTCCTGCGAATTCAATTTACTCAGCAATATGACAAGCCCGTTTGACCTGGATTCCTATCTGTCCTAGATTGATTCCTTCCATTTATGTATGATCGTATACTATAATAGGATTTTCTCTCTCTCTCTCTCTCTTTCTCTCTCTCTCTCTTTCTCTCTCTCTCTCTATTCCCCTATTCCCCCAGCAGTGAACTTGTTCAACTTGTAAAACACGTGGAAATCCAACGGAAGAGGGGAAAAAACAGAAAAGGAAAGAAAAGAAAAGGGAATCGGTGTCTGATGCAGGATGTTGCGGCCACAATAACAAACTAAACGATGACCGATGGTCTCCTGACCTAGCCTATAGGAGTTAAGTCTGTGAACTGTCTCTCCAGGGTGCCTTGACCTGGGGTTACCAGTCATGACCCCGTTCTGCACTTCTGAAAGGGCCCCGTTGTTGGGCCCTCGGAGGGGCCCGCACTGGGAATGAGAGGCTATTTGTTTATGTTGACCACGTACGTATGTATGTACGTATGTAGCATGGCAAGTCCAGCCACCTGGTGCATGGCGTGATGTGCATGCGTTCTTGGGTGTGCGTGTGTGTGTGTGTGTGTGTGTGTGTGTGTGTGTGTGTGTGTGTGTGTGTGTGCGTGGGTGCGTGGGTGTGTGTGTGTGTGTGTGTGTGTGCTGGAGAATCGGACTGTGGTGTCTGGTCTGTTGTGTCTCAAGTTGCGTTGGGGGGGTGAGGGTGGGGATTGGATGGTTCAACACCTCGCTGTGGTAGGCCTCAGTCCTCCACACACACATATGCACGCAGGGACGCATGCACGCAAGCACACACACACACACACACACACACACACACACACACACACACACACACACACACACACACACACACACACACACACACACACACACACACACACACACACACACACAGCATCCACCTCATCTGACAACAGGTCAAACTTGTCAGTCTGTGTGTCATGCTAACTCACTAAATAACCACAAAACAATAAACACAAAAACAAGACTTACAGACCAGAGTACAGCTTTTTTACAACTGATATACTGATCCAGTTGCTTGCACCCAGATGCCTTTTTGATATTAAACAATTTGAAGTTGAGCGAACGTTGCACAAAAATGTCATCAGATACTATGCCCATCATGCCTCAGACAAGCCCTTCACCTCCTCCCTACCGCCCTACAGGGCCATACTAGGGACCGGGCCAGTGGGGGCCAGCACCCAGGGGCCAATGGGGTTACTCAATACAGATGCTGATGCCGATTTCAGAGGGCCTCTATTCTCTAGGATCTAATGACTACTCAAACTGTTATAGGGCATATCTAAAGAGAACCGAGTGAAAAGGGTGATATGAATTGGGCAGGGGTGAAGGGGGGCAGGGACTGCAATCAGCGGGCCCCTGGACCACGGGGGGGCCTTTGCAAACTCCTGACCTCGGGGCCCAGACCCCCCTCCCCATTATCCGGCCCTGGCACCACAGCCACAGCCAGGTCAAACGTGTAAGTTAGTTGCACATGCACAGGTCACACAAGGACGTTGAAATTGTGTTGCGTCTCTATCCTGTGCAAAGACATAGACGTACACGTGACTGCATGAAGAGGATAGATATTCAAGTGCAAGACAGGACCGACAGCAGAGTGTAACGAGAAATAAAGTAATAATTAAGTTGTAAGACAGAGTAGGGGTTGTAAGAAATTTCCTGACAGAGGACCTTAACCGTCCACCCCCACACACTACCGCACCCTATCCTCCAGCATTCAGTAAGCAATTCCCTGACAGAGGGCCTTAACCGTCCACCCCCACACACTACCGCACCCCATCCTCCAGCATTCAGGGATTCCACCACCACACCCCCAACACAACCCCCACCAGCCCATAGCATTCCCCCCAGCTGAAGTCTCCAATCGGCTTTGTAGGCAAAGTGCTTTTTGATAGCCGACTTTTCACCTTTAAAACTTGTCCACTATACCTCCCATCAGCAGACCATCAAGACATCTCATTTACATTTGCTGCTCACAATAGCCGCAGTGTACAAGGGTGATGGATGCGGGGGATTAAAAAGTGAATGATTGACTTGTTGGGACATCTAAACTGAAGAATGTGTGAAATCAAATGGCCAGTGGCTGACTTTGGTGTGTGTGTGTGTGTGTGTGTGTGCATGTGCGTGTGTGTGTGTGTGTGTGCTCGTGCGTGTGCGTGCGCGCGTGTGTGTGCGCGCATGTGTGTGTGTGTGTGTGTGTGTGTGTGTGTGTGTGTGTGTGTGTGTGTGTGTGTGTGTGTGTGTGCGTGTGTGTGTATCAGACCACTCGTCCCTGGTGACTGCAAACACCACAAACATGCCATCGCTGGCTCCTCACAAAGACAACCTTTCACATACACTTGCATCTGAAGATATAGAAAGAAAGAAAGAGAGAATGACAGAACACAGAGAGAGAGAGAGAGAGAGAGAGAGAGAGAGAGAGAGAGAGAGAGAGAGAGAGAGAGAGAGAGAGAGAGAGAGAGAGAGCAGAAAAAAGAAAGGAGGGATTAGACAAGTCGAAAATAAACTCCATTTTTAGAAGAATGGGGATGAAGAAGGGGAAAAAAGTCTTATAAGAAATCTTAAAAGACTTTTCTGTTGTAAGAGAGGAGGTCATTCATGTCATTCATGCAGCCGGTCCTAGTGTTTCTAAAACGAGCGGCGACACTGCTCATAACCCCCTTTCACACATTTACCCAGAGGTTAGAGCTGTTCTGCAACACACGGGTGAATTTCTCAAAACCAAAGTTGCTTACTACATTAGCTACTTTGCTGTTTTCAATGCATTTTCCCATTGGCAACTACCGAAGTTGCTAACAGGCTAACAACTTCTCTTTTGAGAAACTCACCCCAGGCCGGCCACGGCCAGACACAAATGAGGTGAGGAATTCTTCGTGAGCGCTCGCATGTTTGCCATTCCTCGGCAGACAGTGGATACTTTATGTCACCGTGCAAGGCCACAGGGGAGGATGGGATGATTTATGAGGGGAGAGGAGACGCCAACCGCGCCGCTATTTCCATTTAAAGCAGATGTAGCGCCAGTTTGGGGCAGTGAAAGACCTCCCCCAAAAGACAGCTGTGTTATCAGGAGTTTGTATCATATGTTTGTATGTAGGCCTATGTATGTATGTATGTATGTATGTATGTATGTATGTATGTATGTATGTATGTATGTATGTATGTATGTATGTATGTATGTATGTATGTATGTATGTATGTATGTATGTATGTGTGTAGCCCTATATGTATCTGGCTATGTCCTTTATTTACAGTATTTGTGTTTATGCATGTATGCACAATATGGATTTATTTACTTTTTGTGGTGTTACGGCATTGACAAAAACTAAAGACTGTACATTTATAGCAAAGGGCTTTAAGAAGCACACTGTATCAACAGGTTTAGCAGATGTGTAGGCCATTGGCCTAATGCCTATATTGATAGGTCAATTTAATGACTAGAATATTTTGATGGAAGAGCAAGCAATCAAACAATCACTAATTTTGAACCTGATAATTCCATTATGGGAAATATGATGCATAACAGATAGCTGGTTGATGAGTAGGCTACCATGAGAGCTAGCCCATCTCTGACATCACTCAAGGCTGGGTTGTAATAGCTATCCATCCATTCTGCATCTGTCCCTCCACAAATTGCAACTTGATGGATGTTAAAAAAGAGAGATGAATTCTTCTTACAAGACGACATCTACTTCAATTATACGTCTTCATTTTCATTTGATCGGCATTCCAAACGATGATGTTAAAAATGGCACTGGGCTCTCTGCCATTAGAGGGTGGGAATAGGAGGGGGAGTCAAGGGGGTCTAAAAGGGGCGGAGAAACTCTCAGATTGGTTAAACTTGATGAGACACGCCCATAGGTGGTGCATTTGGTTATCTTGAAGCTCTGTTCAACTGGTACTGGTAGTAGTAGGGACCTTCTCACGGTTGGAGCGGTTTGGGTACTGTAACGTCTGGAGAAGATTCATTTTTTCCACCATTTCGAAGGAATAACACGAAATTCCTTTTAAGGGTTGGATGCGCAACACCCTCCTTGGGCTGGATTTATTTTTCAAAACTCTGATTTAGATTCTTTTCATTTCCTTTCCAAAAATCCCCATTCATTACCATGGGATCCCAGGCATCAAAGGGAGGAGTGGCTGTTGAGGGGAAAGCTGCCGCTGCTGACCCGGCTGCCGTCAAGACAAACGGACAGGTAGGCACTGATTCCTCGGTTACCATCCACGCTGTTATGGGGAGACACACCCACATCCAAGCGAAACGCGCTCCGTTCTCCGCTCCCGGCATCACTCAATTGCTGGCAGATAGGGTGCCTAAAAGTGTGCTTGAGCCTTCCCTTTATGGAATTGTGATTTTGTAGAATGGTTTTAGTGGGTTATTTGGGTCCTTGTAGACGATACCGTCGATTGCGCTCGTGCGCTTCTGTGATTTGGAAAGGTTGGAGAGGCAAATGATGCGCGTGTCCAAAAGTAGAGTTCTTCATCACAATACAGTTGTCTAGAAGCTGTTTTTTGTGTTGAAATGTGAAAATGTGCAGCCTTGTGTGTGCTGAACAGATTTTGACGGCTTGTTTGATTCATGATCTCGATGGGTAACGAGGTGTAAGAGAGGGTATCCATGGAGAATGCCCAAAATTCCGCTGTCTGCTGCCCTCATTTTCGTCGACTATTGAACAGAAATTTCTGGTTTTGATCTTTTGGGGAAATTGCATGGCATGGTGATAAACACACGAATTAGCTTACCGGTTTCCATTTTCTGCATCATTTTGTCGCTTTTACGGCGAGCGACATCGATGGCAGACGCATGAGATGGCGAGTCTAGACGGGCAGACTACCTTGCATGTCTACATGCAGTGGCTGGGTTTATTGAATGGATATTCCTCGGAAAAGTTGTCAAATATTAGTTATTCGGCTTGCATTTAGTTCATTTTTGTGTTTCACTTAGCTATAATTCGTGGAAAAAGACTTTGCTGTCGACGACAAGGTTTGGGAAGCATAATGGAATCCGAAACGATGCACAGATCGATTCCAGCCTTTTGTCTCAAGACTGCTGTCGCGACCGCTTGCACACTCGCCGCCTATGTGCGTGGTTAGGTCGCCCCCTTACGATAGTACGAGTTACTGCAAGGCGTCACCTCAATCCCATTCATTATGCACGATGCAGTCGATCAACGATATGTTGGTCGACGACCCCTTGAGCAGTAATGGCATTCCATTTGCAGTAATTCAACTGAAAACCAGTCTCTTGTTGAAAATATCATCTGCATGAAATAAAACCTGTTAATTTTTTATGAACATTTGATATTCAATTTTTCCAAATGCCTTTGTGTTTCTCCCCAGGAGAACGGCCATGTCAAGACCAATGGTGATGTCAAGGCAGAGGGTGATGCTGCGGCCACGAACGGCTCAGCCGAGGCCGCCAAGGAGGAAGGGGCCGGGGACGCGATCGAGCCTGCGCCCGCGGCGGAGGGCGATGCTGCCAAGCCAGAGGGCGAGGCCGCCAAGGAGACCCCCAAGAAGAAGAAGAAGAAGTTCTCCCTGAAGAACTCCTTCAAGTTCAAGGGCATCTCCCTGAAGAAGAACAAGAAGGAGAAGGAGGTGAAGGAGGAGCCCGCTGCCGCAGCCGCATCTCCCGTGGAGGAGAAGGCTGAGGAGGCCGCCCCAGCCGCCGCCGCCGCCACCCCCGAGGAGAAGAAGGAGGAGGCCAAGCCTGAGGAGGCCGCCCCTGCTGCTGCCGCTGCTGAGGCCCCTAAGGCGGAGGAGGCTGCCCCGGCCAAGGCCGAGGAGGCCCCAGCCGCCCCCAAGGAAGAGGCAGCTGCCCCAGCCGCCGCTGCCGCCGCCCCTGCTGAGCCCACAAAACCCACAGAGGAGACCAGCTCAACACCCGCACCATCCGAACAGAAAGAGTGATTGTACTTCACAAGGACCACGAACTGTTTTTCAAGAAAAAAAAATACAAATATATATATATATTTATATATATGTGTATATGTATACATATGTATATATACATGGATATATGTATATGTATATATACACATGTATGTGAAAAAAAGACTCCTTGTGCCACTTTCTTTAAGAATAATAACAACAGACAAAACTAGATTCACTAGTTCACTTCCCTGATTATGGTTCAATGATCTGGAACGCAGCTGATCCACACAGATGGGGACTCAGTGTCAGGAGGGGGTTGAACACGTGTGTAAGAGTTGGAGTCCAGAGCGGGCATCTTTCAACAGCTTCACAGATGCTAACAGTGTTTGTTCAACAAGAAAGGCGAGAGGTGTAACAGGCACCTCGCAAAAAGTGACTGTTTAGAGGGGCAAAAAAAGAGGAAATTGAGAAAAAAAGCTGAGAAAAAAATAAAGACTTGCCAACTTTCTACATTCCTATATTTTAACCCAAATTTAAGTATTTTGTGGTGTATAGAGAACCATTTTAAATATTCAGAAGGCTTTGTCTTGTTTGTTTAAAAAAATCGCAATTTAATTTTCATCTTGGCTAAACAGAAAAAAAGAAAACACATTTGAGCTTGCTATGTTCACATTTGAAGTTTTAAAAGAAGCAGAGTTGTTATGTGTTAAATGTGAGCCTTGATCTGCTTTTTTGTCTCTGTAAATACGTTTGACCGATTTTGTTCTTTATTTTGCTAATGTTTAAAGATGTTACTGGTTTTATTGTAAAGTTGATAATGGTAAATAAATGTTGGTTACCTACTTACGTTGGTTTCATGTCCTTTCATGGTTGGGGGGGGGGGTCCCTTATCATGAACAAAAATAATACTCAGCAGGGAAACTAGGCCTATAATATGTTCTCATGCTGTACACAATCTAGTTAAGAGTAATCAATTCAAACTCAATTACACATCCTACATGCCATTGGTGTTATTGTGCTTTACAGAAACCATATGTGCATCAAAATGGCTGAATATCATTCTCATCACAGAGGTAGGGCCTGCATCATTCTGGTAGGTAGGTGGTCTTATAAACACAAGAATAACACATATCAACTATAAACAGCATGATACGCTCCATGAAAAATCAGCTATTCAGCTTGCTGACAGTTGTCGTCCTGTTTTTTTCTCGTGGCCTATAAAAGCAGGAAAGTCCACAAGTGTGTGGCCATCTTGGCTACATCCACATCTCATCCTGAATAACTGTGGTCTGGACACAACGGCCAACCACACAGTAGTCTACTTCACATCAGCATGAGTGGTTGAGTTTATATCCTGTGCGAGTGCATGTGGATTTCTTTGAATGATGCATAAGCCAGTAGATATTTTTAGAAAAAGAAAAAGAAAACATCTGCACATTTTTTTATGAAATGCCATAAACACTTTGGTCTAGTGCAGGAATTCACCTCTGGACCCTGGCCTGTTATTGCACACGAAGCTGGGTCTATCTAATTATGTAACTTCAAAGCAAAACAGAAAGTATACACATGCATTTATGTCATGGATGGGTTAACTGAAGATTTTATCGTGCTAAACATGCATGTGAAAAAAATCAGACAAGACATGCTTGAAGGGAATTTGCACGATCATCAATTCCAACTAGGCTAAAAATAGACACAAAATACTGTTAGGTGAGTGTAATAAATCTGTACTAAGCTATTTATAAGCGTTTGGTTTGTAATAGGCAGGAAGATGGTCCATGTAAAAAAAACCCTGGCAAATCTGCCAAAGAATTGTTGAAAATAAGCATTGGGCGCCACCGTGTGGACGTTATTATTAGTTGCAGCTGCAAAGGCAAAGAAAAGCTTTGACCATGTTCACAAAACAGTCACATCGAGATCATCCCCCTTCTGTTCCCAAATAGATGTTTGAATGCACAAATAACACTTCTTTGTCAACCTTGAGCGTGCTGTAGAGCATGGTGCAGAGCAGGTGGCAGTTCTGTTCCTGTTCCCAGCGGGCAAGTAACAACATTAGGCCTAGTTCATGTGGATAAGATGTCTCATCTTTGCCGGGACACACCTGCACATCTTACACTGATTGGACCTCCTGCATGCACTCACCTCATTTTACAGTCAGTGCAAGCACAGCAGTAGATAGAGTGCGTATGGCCCAACACCTGTGCAGGAAGCATTCACCAGTAACCACATAGTCGTGCAGATGAGCCCTTTTCTCTAAATTATGCGACTTTTTTCAGTGCAGTAGGCCTATTATATTTGTGAGTTTTATTTTTTCAGTGCAATATTCTTTTTCTGTGTTAAGTGTGTTATTGTAAAAATGTGGCATAGGCATACAACTAATTCAAACTACTAAAAAAAGCAAAGTATTACACCATCAATTGTTTTCGACAGTCTGTAAAGTCTGTAAAGTTAAACAGTGTGTGGTGGTACATCTTTACATAACTTTTAAAGTGTCTACTAATCCTGTTTGAACTTTTTGGGATTTAACAGAAGCATGACGTTCATCATGTCATTTAGTTAAATCAAATCTTAAAGTGTCCTTTGTTTCAGATATTAAACGCTTTTTTTTTCTTTTTTCCATGACATGCTTCGACAGTGAGACTTCCATCTTCATCAGGGGGTCACGACTCATGTGTATGTTTGAGTGTGACGTGCTTTAAAACAGCTGATGTTGTGGAGGTGTGACCTTCCTGTCAACAGAGATCAGAAAGCGCAGCCCAACCACCATGAACAGGGATGAGGGGGCATACATGCTGTCTCACACACCTGGACCGCCATCCTGAGGCCACAACTCTTAACAGCAAGAGGTGTGACCAACCTGTCAAACTCTGACCTTCTGGGCTACCAAATAGGCCCAGGTGTCAGGCTGGTTGAATAGGGGAAGTGAAAGCCCACCTGGGAAACTCCAACTCCCATTGTCATTTTGACACATTGCGACACAGTTCGCAAGTGGACATTGCACACAACAAAATTGCATGAATTGCAAAATTGCAAAAGCGCAGGGTGGTTAAAGTCCATATGCCTCTGTGAATAAATGGGATTTAAGGTGCTTCTTGAACATAGCCAGTGTGGGGGCTTGGCATGTGTTGGGAGGTAGACTATTCCAAAGCGTGGGGACAGCAAAACAGAAAGGTCCGTCACCAATAGTACAAAAGTCTGGCTCGGGGGATGATAAGATGATCCCTTCCAGAGGACCGCAGAGACCTGGACTGGCAGTGGGATTGGAGGAGTTCAGAGAGGTACTGGGGAGCAAGAGAGTGAAGTGATTTGTATGTCAAGAGAAGAATTATTTGATCAATACGGGACTTCACTGGGAGCCAGTGAAGCTGTCTGAGTGTTGGGGTGATGTGTTGCCACCGCAAGGAGGATGAAGGAGGATGGGGGAGAGCACTGGTTTATTACTCCTCCCCCACCAACCTGGTGGCTCGGGGGTCGAACCAAACCGGCAAACTTTAGGCTACAAGTCTGATGCCTTAACCCAGGGGTGGGGAACCTTTTTCATTCAAGGGGCCACTTCAAATTCATCCGAGGACTGTAAAAGTCCTCCGAGGGCCGTATTATGAACACAAACCAGGATTTCCCCCTGCACTTTAAGCCTATATTGAAGTCAGCCACCTTTAAAACAGACCCCACGTTCTCAAGGTCCACTGAGTATAACTTAATTGTATTGCAAATGTAAATTGAAAGATTCCTTTACAAAATATGTCATATTTCATGTGAAGCGGCATAACATTAAAATAATGCCGGCGGACGGATAAAACGGCTTCAAGGGGCGCAACCGGCCCTCGAGACATAGGTTCCCCACCCCTGCCCTAACCGCTTACCCATGACTGCCCAAGGCATTTACGTACCTGGCCTAGCTGTCAGAGCACACTCTGTAGGAGAGGGGAGTAGGGTTACCCCGCCGTGACTCGAACCCGGGCATTCTGAGGTACCAAACTGGGGCCCTGACCTCTGCACCAAAGAGCCAGTCTCCTTGGCATAACTTTCAGGTGCCAACTGTAAGATGGCCAGGGGATGCCACGAGATCCCAAACTTTACCATGACAAGGCCTCTCATATACCAGTAGATTCCTGCCAAGGTCCCCCTAACATGGGCTGTGCCACAATATTTTTTTTCTTTGTACCCGCATGGGTGGTTGACGTTTAAGGGCGTAACGCAAAAAAAAAAAAAGTTTTTCAAATTCCAAAAAAAAAATGATGGATAAAAATTGGAAAAAAAATAGAAAAAAATAAAGCACTTAGTGGTCTGTGGAATTTCACCTTATTTTTGCCATTTTTGGGAAAATGTGTCCTGCATCAACACATTGCATAGGCATGTCACACCGCAGGAAAATGGAGTCACACCACAGGGAATTCACTGCATTATGGCCATTTTAATCATTTTGTATACATGACTGACATCTGAGCTCATGCTAACTTGATAATGATATTGTGTTTAATCTTAATATGTGTTTTCATTTATAAAAAAAACTTTTTTTCCTTCTATAAGAGCAGTCACACCACAGGACACCATAAAATGAACCTAAGCATTGCGTGAGAGAAAGATTGCAATATGAAGCCATATTAAGAGGTTAAGAGTCACCTTAAACTTCCACAGCACTCTCCAATAGCTGAGGTACTGACTGGTTAGGAGCCAGTCTTTAAGACCCTTGTAGTTGGCCTTGAAGCTGCCCATTCACAAACATTGACATACATGTCGCTCCACAGGACGCAATTTGTGTTACGAAATTGAACTTGTAGTTAATATTACCGTCTTGAGTTTTTTTCACATTCACATATCTTAATATAAAGTTAATATTTATGCAATCATGCCAAATGCTTCATACATTATTCAAAATGTTGTTGGTTAATTTATATATATATTATATTCCAGGTTTCATTAATGTTACAGTCACACCGCAGGATATTTGACATATAAACCTGTACATAAATCTTAACAAAAATGTTTCTTCTCATCTATGACTAATATGAAACATAATGTACCACATCTTCTTTCATTGGCATTTGTTTTTTAAAGGAAAAATAACAGTTTTGTAGGTTTTTAACCAATGTTACGAAAAAACAAGGCGTCACGTCTCCCACCCGCATTCAAAACCGGAGTTGGTGCATTGCTAAACCCATTCAAGTACTACAAGAACAATACATTCAAACATTATCAAAAAAGAAATTAGAACATTGTATCATCCATCAGTCTACCCTTTTCATATCATAACCAAACAGCAGGCAGTGCATGGAGGCTAAGGCTCACATAGGCCTATGGTTGATTAGGTGTGTGAGGCCGTAGTTATTCAATTTATCCAATTATTAATTTTGTTTTGCTATACTTTTCCTGCCAGCCTGCCATTGCCCCCCTAGTATCCCCTCACTGCCCCCCAGGGGTCCCCAGCCCCCACTTTGAAAATCACTGCTCTAGGCTACAGGTAGCAGTATGCCACCCACGGAAGGGAAATTATGTGACAAAATTGTTAACTGCATTGTAATTTTGAGGTAGGTAATAAGTATAATATATTTGCCAAGTAAAGGAGTGTTAATAAAATTTGACAATCTATTCGACACGACCAGCTGGTCTGTAATTATTTATTTTATTTTTTTACCCATCGGGTGGGGGCCCCTTGGCTGCAGCTGTATCTAGCTTGTGAATTAATCCGGCCCTGGGTAGGCCTACAGCACTTCAGAAGGTGTTTAAAGTAGAACTTGATCCAGTGGATGATGCCCCTTTTGTATGTAAAGTAAATACAGTGAGTCCAATATGTATTTGATCCCTTGCTGATTTTGCCCGTTTGCCCACTAATAAAGACATGATCAGTCTATAAATTTATGATAATATGTATTCAAACATGGAGAGACAGAATATCAAAAAGAAATTCCAGAAAATAATTTAAAATAATATATTTTAATTTATTTGTATTTAATTTAGGGTAATAAGTATTTGACCCCTCTAGCTAAAGAAGATAAAGTGCTTTGTGGCAAAGCCCTAGTTTTCTAGCACTGAGGTTAGATGCTTCTTTTAGTTAATGACAATGTTTGTGCATATAGTAGAAACTATTTTTGCCCATTTCTCTTTGCACATTATCTCTAAAACATTAATAGTTTGTGGCTGTAGCTTGGCAAATGGGAGGTTCAGTTCTCTCCATAGAATTACTATAGGGTTAATATTTGGAGACTGTCTAGGCCACTTCACGACTTTAATATGCCTCTTATTGAGCCACTCCTTCGTTGCTTTGACTGCATGTTGTGTATTATTGTCATGTTGGGAGATCCAACAATGGCCCACCCATCAGTGTAGTGGTGGAGCGAAGGACGTTTGCACTCAGGACTGCACATTACATGTCTCCCTCCATCCATTCATTGACGATGTGAAGTTGTCCTGTGCCTTGGCCAGACAAACACCCTCAAACCATAATGATACCACTCTCATGCATGCTGGTGAGGAGGGTGTTCTTGGGATCATAGACAGCAGTACTCTTTCTCAAAACACATTGAATTGTGATAAGGCCAAACAGCTTGATTTTGGTTTCATCTGACTACAGCACCTCCTTATCATATCCTAAAACCAGTCTGATGTCCGTTGGCAAACCTCAAGTGGGACTGCGCAGGTTCCTTCTGAAGTAGAGGTACCATGTGTGCACTACAGGATTTTAAACCTCTGTGGCATTAAGTGCTACCAGTAGTTTTCTCAGTGATTTTGGTCCCAGTAGCTTTGATATCATTGCCTAGTTCATCCCGTATAGCTCTAGGGTGATTTATTTCTGTTCTCATGATTATCAAATCCCTACAAAAGGTCAAATCTTGTATAGAACCCCAGACAGGCTGATGGATAGCCATTTTGTATTCCTCACATTTTGGAAGAAATGCATCAACAGCTGGGTCATTAATACCCAGTCTCTTTCTTGTGGTTTTGCAGCCCATTTAATCTTTGTTTAGGTCTAAAATCGTTTCCCTGATATCTCTTTGGTCTTTCCCATGCTGGTGAGGTTGGAGTGTGACTGATTCACTCATACTATGGACTGATTCTGCTGATTCAATGTGTCTTTTATGCATGTTAGTATGTACAGGTGTCTTTAATTCAGATGACAAGTTGATCGGAAGTGCCCATCTGGTCTGTGGGCCCGGAACTGTAATCAGTTGGCAGGGGATCAAATACTTATTTTGCTCAATGAAATGGAAATAAATTAATATATATTCTCTTCAGTTAATTTCTGGATTTTCTTTTTGATATTCTGTCTCTCCATATTAGAATACATATTATCATAACATTTATTGACTGATCATGTCTTTGTTAGTAGGCAAACCAACAAAATCAGCAAGGGATCAAATACATATTGGACTCACTGTATAGGCCTTTTTAAAGGTGGGGTTGCAGGTATGACATCACGTTGGGGGAACTCCCCCAGGATTCTAAGGTTCTACATACACTCCTATGAGCCTGCAGAACCCCCAACGTGATGTCGTAATAGTACATTTTCTTAAAATGGTTAACCTGCAACCCCACCTTGCTCACCTAAAGGTGAATGGTTGGAGGAATAGTGTATTTTAGTAGCGGCACACACACACACATACGCCAGCACACATACTGTACTGTACACACCGTACATGCATGCATGCATGTTCACACACACACACACAAATGCATATGGTACACACGCACGCACACACACACACGCACACGCACGCACACAGGACAGCAGATACACAAATGCATATGGGTGTACATACTGTACACACGTACACACCAGGGATGGAAATAAGCACCCGTCCACCAGCCAATGACAGGTGAATTTTGCCTTTGGTAGGTGAAATATGTCAACCCACCAGTCACCTTGACGGGTGAAATTGTTCAACAGGCGTCCGGGTTGGTGCTGAATTATACGCAGCATCCAAGTGATAATGAATACTTAGAATTTGATGTTGGTGGTAATTATTTGTTAAAAAGGTAACATTTGTGAATCGGCAGCATGAATTCTGGAAATGAATACCCAAAACAAAAATATTACACAGAGCACCTAGCACATGATATTACACAGGCTGTTTCACCAGTTATTCTACTGGGCAGTCATGGGTAAGCGGTAAGGGTAAAGGGAAGAAAGGAGTCGCACACTGGAGCTGGATGCAGAATCAAAAATTGTATTAAACAAAGCCGAAAAAATGTAAATAAAACCGACAGACAGGGGACAAACGTTTCGGGTCTAGCCCTTCATCAGTGTTCCCAGTTTGAAATACGTCATCAGTTCCACTGAGCTCTTAAAGGCTCCGTTGAAAAATGACTTCCCCTTGATACTCTCCATGTTCTTCCATTTGGACTGACTATGGTACTGTTGCTCTATACATACTTTGACCCTCCCTAGTAGGCTATCTTTCTCCGATATGCCTATTGACTCCTTATGTATTATGTATATAGTTTATCACTGCAATGCATGTCGCTGAATGCTTGCAATGCACTCTAGCATCTCTATGACTATGCACTTGTCTTTTCACTAGGTGTTGGTGGGTGAAAAACTTTCAACGGAGCCTTTAAGAGCTCAGTGGAACTGATGACGTATTTCAAACTGGGAACACTGATGAAGGGCTAGACCCGAAACGTTTGTCCCCTGTCTGTCGGTTTTATTTACATTTTTTCGGCTTTGTTTAATACAATTTTTGATTCTGCATCCAGCTCCAGTGTGCGACTCCTTTCTTCCCTTTATCATACTGCTCTTGGAATTACGCACCGAGCGATACGCACAGGATAAGACATTGGCGCGGACGCCACCCCACCATTATTAAGCGGTAAGGGTGGCAGACTGGTAGTCCAAAGGTTGCCGGCTAGACTCCGCCAGGGGCGCCATTGAGGGCTGCCCTCTTGCACTTGTGAGTCATAAATGCAAGGCTCGTGCAGAACCCTGAGAAAGAATGCAACAAAAAAAAAACAGGTGTAGAGGCTTGGTCTTTGTGAAACCTTGAGGAGAAAGTGTTATTTCTTACACTGATGAAATCTCTGACCCAGTAGCAGGTTGAATGTATTTCCTTTTTTCGTTTGTATTCTGACAATATTTTGGTGAAATTAACGTGCTGAGGAAGAAAATGGTTTTCTATTTTGTTCCCTTATACCGTACCGAAAATATACCGAACCGTGACCCTAAAACTGAGGTACGTACCGAACCGTGATTTTTGTGTATCCTTACACCCCTACTACGCATGGAGTGAATTTGTACTACCTTGACTACCTTGAAATTACCAGCTTTTCTGGTCTTACTACTCATTGGCATGTGTGTCAGTAAAATGAACATTATTGTGTCATTCTATAAACTATACTGACAACATTTCCTCCGAATCTCGAATGAAAATATTGTCATTTAGGGCATTTATTTGCAGAAATTTACAAATGGTCAAAATAACCCAAAAGATGCAAAGTTTTAAGACCTCAAACAATCCAAAGAAAACAAAACAAGATGGCATCGCTCTAAAATTGCGTTTCTCAACGGTGGCGGTACAGCTCCCCAGGGGTCGTTGAAGAGCTCAAGGGGGGCGTTGAAAAGGATACAGCTGAGAGGGGGCGTTGCTTAGTTGCCATTGGGGGGCATTAGCAGAGAGATTCTAGAATGAGAGGGGACATATGGCGGCCATCTTGGTGACGCCTCCGGGGTGCTATTTCGCGATTAAGTAGACCAGATCTGAGAGTCAATGGGAAAAATGAATGGGGAAACTGAGTATAGGACGGAGGGGAACCCAGCGGTTGTGAAAACCATATGGTTGAAACGACCGTGAAAAACTGATCAATCTAGACTACTTGATTGTGTCATACGAGTCAAAATAAAGCTTTTTGAGCCACTTTTCTCACGGTTTTTTTGACAGAGCGCAGGCGCAGTAGTTCCATAACGGCACGAGAGCAACGGCTTTTCACAACTGAGCATGTGCACAATTTCGCGTGCGCCGATGCAGCCAGATGATTGGATCACTGGCAACGCAGCTCAGCAGGCACATTGGCTCTTGTTACCAGAAAGGCGGGAGATGTGCGGGTAGACGCCATATTTGCGTTACGAATCTTCACCGTTAATTTCTATGGACCCGTCCTATCTCCCCTTACTAGAATATATCTCTGGCATTAGTCCATTTGATTTTTTAATATTAAAAAAGTTGTCAGTCTTATGATGATGTCGAAGAGGCGTTGGAAGGCTTGTGATGAGGAAAAGGGGGCGTTTCTTGAAAAAGGTTGAGATCCACTGCTTTAAAACATCATTATAGTAATGTGTTAATGTGTTATTTGGTATAATAACCCTGGATTTAATCAAAGCTGTCATGTATCTTAGCATGTTCTCCACTAGCCTTTCACATCATTCTTGAATGATTGCTGAGCTTTGTTTGATGGCTGATCGCCTCTCGTCCTTTTGATCACATTTCAGGGGTTTCCGTGGGACTCAGGCCTGGAGATTGGGCTGGCCATGTTTAACTCATTGAGTACCAGCCATCTTCAAATTCAGACCGGGGGGTTGCCAGGCTTTTTTCAACATTTGAGTGTTTTTTCAAGAGCCATAGAAATTGAGTTCTTTGTCCATGAGAACAACAAACATACCAGATCAATGTGTTAGGCCCCACCCCCCATAAAAAAACGCAATTGACTTGATATCAAGTCTTTGGCACTGTGCCATATATCCTGAAAAGACTCATTTTCAAGTCCATGGCACTCAAAGAGCTACTGACCTGTTAAATTGTTAAAAATCACACTTTTCTACAGGGAACATACATTATATGCAGTTAAATAAAAAAAAATAGAAAAATAAGGAATACATGCACTAATTAAAAATAAAATAGCCTATGTGAGAAAGCAAGAAAGCAATCATGTGCTTTCTTCATGCACATGCACTTTTTCTTGGTTTCTCACGGTTTTCTTGGTTGAATTAGGCTACCGTATGGCTACATTTAGGGTCACCAAAGGCTACATTACGGCAGTGTTTTGGTAGGCTATATTGTGGCCGAGTTGTGGGTATATTGTGGTCATATTTTCATTTTGGCTGTAGCCTATTATGGGGTGTAGAATTCCTTTTGGCACCTTTAGGCTGTAGTGTGGACATTCAAAATGGGTTTTGGATGAGCTTTGGCCAGTGTAGGTCTATGGCAGGTTTTGGCTTGATTTTGACATGCCAAATTTGGGCCACTTTGAAACTTGCAAAATTGGCAAGATGTGTTTTGGCCCAAAACTCTGCCCTCTGACATTTTACTGTATGCTACATGTCTCCATCTCCCCCACCTCCATATGTGTGTGTTTGTTTGGCCAGGGAACATTGCTTTCTGTTTTATGTGCTTCATCTTCACAATTAGGCAATATTTCTTTTTGCATTATTTATTTATTTAATTGTGAAACTGTCTGTGATCACTGTGAAGAAACACTTCGATCCTGCAAGGTGGTTGGATCAAATAAGCCAAAGAAACGCCCCAGAAGTGTCAAATGCAGTGCGATTGGTTGAACGCTCTAAATGCAAGTTCCGACTGAAGTTACTCGTTGCGTAGAAAGCCCGGCAGGCTCAGGCAGTAATTGGAGGTAAAATGGCGCTGACTTCTCAAGGAACAAAGAAGAAAGTTTGCTATTATTATGATGGTAAGAAATACGACAAAGCTCCACTTGGTTTTGTACAGACGTGTAGTGGGAAAACCTAAAGTAAACGTTTGGAGAGAAAGTAATTCAATAGCCGTCTTTTAGGATCTGATAGTGGCAAGTAACCGAGTTCAGCCGGCTAGCCGCTTGGCTAGATAATTGCTAGTGGCTAGCTCTGTCTTGTTAGCTAATTGTCTCCGCTGCAGACAGGCATGCAGCATCCCATAGCATCACGATTAGATGGGGACATTATATTTCAAACCTGACACCGATGCTGGCAGTGCGGCTTTAGGTATTGTAGTGGGAGGTCCGCCGTCAGTCTCAGGATTGTGTGGCTGTCTATGTCGCTTTGGATGTTTTCAGAGATTCCCCAACTTGTTAGCCAGATGCTATGAGAACCGATTTGGTTGTTGGACAGCCAACGTCTTTTGGCTAACGTCCTTCATCGGGTTATTCGCGTGAAGCGGTTTGCAGTGATTGTCATTTCATAGTCTGGCCAAGAGCTGACTTTCCTACATCTGTCTTGCCGAGTAGGGAAACTGCAAGTTGTTCAGTGGCTTAGTTGGCCTAGCATGCTAGCCCATTTCCTCTTTCTGGTAATGCGTCCCAAGTTTGATGCGCAGCATCAGCCTACCAGCAACTTCCTCGCGTGCCTTTTAAACCCACTGGTTTCACCTGGACCGAGTTCGCGATGCGCAGCATTGCACTGCCAATAATAGACAAAATAAATTCTTTATAGTTCTGATTTGGCCACTGACTGTACATTTCATTTTGGTGCAAGACAGTAAGACGTGATATAGGTACTCTTATAATGGCGGCCAATTAATGCACATGAATTAAACATGAGGATAAGTCTCCCCTGGCGAATGGGGCTTTGAAATTGTATTTGAACTAAATAGTGTCTCGCCATCTGTCGGGCCAATGCACTTATCAGATGCACCTGTTTTGTCCCAGTTAGTTTATCAATCATTACGCCGGTGTTGATTGTTTCCTTGTAATGCATGCAGATTGATTGCATGCAGACTTGGTGCTGCATGGACACGGCAGCCTGATTTGTGTAGTAGTTTGATGAAATGTGTGCCTTTGTCTTCCTTATAGTGGCTATGTTGGAGAGCATCAAGTTCATGGTTTTCTTTCCCCCCACACCATTCTTAAACATTTCAGGTGACGTTGGGAACTACTATTATGGCCAGGGCCATCCCATGAAGCCCCACAGAATCCGCATGACCCACAATCTCCTCCTCAACTATGGCCTGTACAGAAAGATGGAAATCTATGTAAGTCTTTTGCATCGTCTCCCTTCTCTGCACAACATTATAGCATGACTTTTAAAAGAATCCCTTTGCAGTAGTCAGGTCAACCAATAGTTTTTTCATGCCAATGTTTCAATGTTGTTTGACAGCAAACCTCCTTTCAGAATGATTGATGTTACGCAAATGTTGTATGCTTAGTTTTGCTTTTTTTGTGGTATTGCTTTTATTTGGATATCTGGTCAGTGATTTAGAATATAATAATTCAATTCGAAACATTAAATTGGAGTCAACATCAAGTTAACATAAAGAAGAGAGAGAGCGAGATCAGTCATACTCATGATGTGGTGTTTGTGGTGGTGTTTGTGTATGTGCTGCTGACTGCAAGACTACACACCCCCATGTGACTAAAATCACCACATATTGAAACTCTGAGAGAGAAAAATAGAAGTCATAATGTCAGGGTGATGATTTTAATAGACCATCCTTTTCAAGTTGGTTGAAGGCAAAGGAATTTGTCACCACCATTTACTTCGAACCAATGCTTTGTCTTTTCTTCTATTTGGTGATCCATGACTAAATTAACTTGTGAATTACAGTACACCCACTGTAGAGTTTTCGTTTTGTTTTTAGAGTTTTCTCTTGGCTTTTTCACACACCGTATCAACTCAAGCAACATTCCTGAACTGAAATGAATGCTAAGCACAAGTGTCAGCTGATTGGTTAAAAATTGACAAGTATTGGCCAATGATGTAAGCCCACCAATGACTCAGTGAATCTCAGGATAATTCCAGAAAGAATGTTTTGTAAAACCCTGTGGTATTTTTAAGGAGATTTCCTGCCAATTTCAACATGCTGATGTATATTGCTCACTTTATCTTTGACCTGTCCATAACACCAGACAGATTTCTTTTTGCTCAGCGCTTTCTGAGATCCAACTTTTGGGACGATATTTGGAGTATGTTGAAATGCTATTAGTTTAATAATGCAAACAAACCCATGCCCCCATCCAGGATCTAGGAAAGGGCTAAATAAAAGCCACGTTTTTGGGTTCTGACAAGTCAAGGGTAGTGTGCACTATACATCTGCATGTTGAAATTGGCAGGGATTCTCCTTGGTAAATGGTACAATATTGACGTAACCATGTGGGGCAATCTTCCGAACTTCCATGTTGTTGCCGTGGAAAATATGAATGAGAGTCCCGTTGGCTATCTGCCCCCTGCATGATGCTTCCAGTGTAGTATGTAGCTCTCTGATGACAAGTATGTGTAACTTATTTGTTTGCACATGGTTGGATGCACAATTTAATTATTACAGCAAGCACATCTCGGGCCTTATTGGGACACCCCCTTGTACATTTTGAGACATTACTGGCTGTATTTCAAATGATTTTGAGTGAACAACAAATTGAAGTGGCTATATAATGTGTATGCTATGCTGGCTACTGTTCATTGTGTCCCAAGTGAAACTTCTTTTACGTTGTCCCATGAAAAGACCTCTGGTTTACTTGCCATCTCTATGTACACAGAGACCCCACAAAGCCAACGGAGAGGAGATGACAAAGTATCACAGCGATGACTACATCAAATTTCTCCGCTCCATCCGGCCTGATAACATGTCGGAGTACAGCAAACAGATGCAAAGATGTGAGTACATGATGATCGCAACTCTTTACAACTAGGGCTGGGCAATATAACGATATATATCGTTATCGTGATGTAAAAGTGTATATCGTGACTTTTGTCCTATGTCGTTTATATCGTGATAGTAATTTTATCAGTTGTATACAACTGAATATCATTTAATTACATTTCATGTTGTCACAATACACACTATAAGTTCATGTAACTGTAAAAATAACAGTAAAAAGATCCATTTTAAAGAAAAGTTGTTTAGCGACATGAAAAAATAAAGAGCAAATAAAGAGAATAACTGAAAACGTATGTAATTGTGCTATACCCTGATATATATCGTTATCGTGATATAAAGTAATCCATATCGTGATATAGTTTTTTTTCCATATCGCCCAGCCCTATTTACAACCATTAAAGGAACAGCTACTAGAACTGGCTATTTATTTGGGGGCAAGATGTTGGAATTCAGTCCTAACCGTTAAGCATCTGTGCCTCTTTTTAGATTCTTGATGACCTGGATAAATGAGTAGCTTCAGATATATTGAAATGCACAGGGGTTGGACAAAATAATGGAAACACCTGTCATTTTAGAGTGGGAAGTTCCTCTTGCGTCCACAGTTAATCCTGTTGGATGTGGTTCATCCTTCTTGGTGGTATATGCAGACATCACCTTGGATACTGTGGCTCTTGATACATCACAAAGACTTGCTGTGTCGAAGATGCAACAGTTACACGCGCATCAAGAATTTCTCCTTTTTGAACTCTGATATGTCACCCATAATTTTGTGTGCATTGCAACTACATTTTGAGCAAAACTGTGCTCTCACCCAGCCAATTGAATCTTCACACTTTACCTTACTGGTGCAATGTGCAATTAATGAAGACTGGCCAACAGGCTGGTCCACATGAGCCATGAAACTTACCACTCTAAAATGACAGATGTTTCCATTATTTTGTCCAACTCCTGTACATTGTCCACTGTGAACTCCACATCAGATAATCTGGGTTTGGTTGTTGATGTAATGTGTTGCTCGGTGTGTGTGTTTTTTTTTTGTCCTCCCCCCTCTTTGCTGCAGTTAATGTGGGAGAAGATTGTCCAGTCTTTGACGGTTTATTTGAGTTCTGTCAGCTCTCAACAGGTGGCTCTGTTGGTAAGTGTGCTTTTGATCAGTCTCCGTTTTAAGGATAGACCAATATATGTATCGGTATCGGTATCGGGCCGATATTTGCATATTTTAAGTGTATCGGAGTCGGCCGATACGCGTGTGGTTTTGGCCGATACGCAGTATTTATTATTTTGTCATTCAGGGTTCTTTTGAAAGCACCAAAACACTTCATTTTTGTATTACTTGATTGTTAGACATGACTTGATTGTTAGAGTGGGTGTTTAAATCTTACAAGTTCTACCTCAATTTGATAATGTTAAAGAAATGTTTATTTTTAACTTGAGACCTGGAATATTTGTCATTTTTTCCCTTTTTTTTAACACATATCGGCCCCAAATATCGGGTATGGGAAATCGGGTATCGGCCAAGGGTGATGAAGAAAAATCTGTATCACATTGGCGTTTCAAAAACCTGTGTCGGTCGACCTCTACTCCGTTAACCCATGTGTTTCTTTTGAAAAAAGAAAAAAGCAATCAACTTTCTGCTGTAATTCAAGTATAAAACAGGCATTTCTGTAGAAATGTGATGCAATGTTTGATAAGGCCACACCAATTTAATTTGTTGGTTCTCGGATTTTTTCAGGAAAAAGTTGAAGCGAGAGGGCGAAAAAAAAAAAAAAATTAGTTGTGTGATAATGCCACGGATGTAATAAGGGGACTGTTATGTTATACCACCTGTATATCAGCCTCACATGGACCTCCAAAGGAAGGTGCAAGACAGGCAAACACCTGGACATGGAGAAGGACAGTGTAGAAGGGAATTAAGGCAGCCAAATAGACCGGGCACAACATTAGGGCACAGGGCAATTATTATATTAATCTGGTTTGAATAAACTGAGATGATTCAACAGTCTGAAACCGCAGTCTTTATTGAACAAGACAGCAAATACAGCATTGTGACCATATCAATGGAATTACAAGCTATAGAACGTTAGACCACATCATAGTATCTGCACCACATCTGCACATAGTAGGTTATGTACTTGCATTGAAAGTGACAAAGTAGCATCTTCACAGGAGCTGACAAAGGGCAATTGGTTCCATGTTTGGTATGTGTACGATCCTCAGCCCCATCACCAACTGGTGGTGTTGTCTGTGAGATGAATACCTGGAATGTAAATCAAAATAAGACATTTTTAAATGTAGACATATACAGTTCCTTAATTTTTAACAGTTGCAATCTTCCAGGGTTGGACAAGGCCTATTGCCTTCTTGCACAGAGCAAGTAAAAGCACTGTTTGGGCAAGTGCATGTTGGGCAAGTATTTGTATGCATTGCGCATTATTGGAGCAAAAGACACACAATTTTCATCAAATAAAGATATTATATTGATGCCAGTCAAAATATGCCCTTTTTGTCAGAAAAAGTCTCTCATTTAAACAAAGCAAGCAACCTTATGAATAGCTTGAAGTGTTTTTTCCCCTTGGGAAACAAACAAAAAACACAACAAAAAGTAACGTGCAAGTACAATGCATTTGGTTTGGGCAAGTGGAAATAATAGTGTATTTGCCTAAACTTGTCCAACCCTGTACGATGTCATCACCGAGCCGGAGAAGAAGTAAACAATAGGTCAGGTCAGTGATATAACCCCGCGGTGTTTGACGGACGGTGTTAAGTTATGCATATCGAAAATGTATTCAGGGGAAGTGCATAGAATGTCAAAGCAGCTGAGAATATGCAATTATTGATGCATCACATGGCCCGTTGTTTACTTTCTCTCCGGCTCGGTGGAACATCCTGACTGAAAAGAAAGATGGCGGCGCCCTGTGACCATGTTTACCAGGGCGCATCATTCGAAAATGTACTTTTATCTAAACTATCCGGCGCAGTATCAAACTTCTCTATACATTGCTTTACGTGTCAACACCCACGCGACGAAGTTTTGAGTAACTTTGAGGCCCGCAAATGGGTGGAAAGTACATATTCATTACGAACTAGTTCTACTTTGACCAGGATTTTTCAGATGGCTAATACGTCAGAAAGTTTTGGTTGCCCTTGCCCCATCATACACCAAGCAAATAATAGTTAATAAAACCCACCTGCACAGACTCTTGGCTGGTTGTTGAAATGGTTCTGTCGAATAAATCCCCGAAGTTCTCTTCGTCTTCGACTTCTGTTATCCTGTCTTGTAAATGCGTAGGCTACTATGCCATACACTGGCTGCTGCCCCGGGGGGCTGCTACTGCTAACCCACAGGGGCTTCAACTTGCCATTGCATGTTTGTCTGTAAAACCCTGCATGTAACACGTTTCCTGATTCGCTAGTCGTAATCGGCATGTTGAAAGGAGTGGTTTTATTGGTTCTCTACGTCACATGACCTCCAAATACTAGACACCTCTCCGTTCATGAAAACGTGTAGTCTTCGGGGTTTTTTTTGCGATTTCATTTTTTGGGGTATTGAAACTGATTTTTTTTTTTTTTCCATTTTGACACAAAATACAAGCGGCGAATCCGAGAACCAACAAATTAAATTGGTGTGGCCTAATGTCCTGATTTGCAATGTCCTGATATAGGGCATAATGAGCAGGCTCGTTTTAAAAACAATCAATCTGTTTTCTATAGCAAATAAAAGTGTAAAACAAAGAAATGGGGAAAGTGTTTTTGTTGCAAAGCCTGGGCGGATCAGCAGGGGAAAAATCAGGGAGAACTTGGCAGAAACCAGCAACACCAAGTATTGAAATGTCGCAAATGCATTTATGGCTGACGGTGATTTAGATATCTCTCAGTATTGCCACTTTTTACGTATTGTCTGCAGAATCCAACAACAACAAGTATTGAAATATAGCACATACATTTATGGCTGATGGTGATTTTAGATATCTCTCAGTATTGCCACTTTTTACGTATCGTCTGCTGTTTTGTTGTAGCGGGGGCAGTGAAACTGAACAAACAGCAGACAGACATCGCCATCAACTGGGCGGGAGGACTCCATCACGCCAAGAAGTCCGAAGCGTCAGGGTTCTGTTACGTCAACGACATCGTCTTAGCCATACTTGAGCTGCTGAAGTGAGTACGACTGATTCCCGCTTCTCCCTCACTTTGTTACATCCTGTGGCTGCAATACTGCTGTTGTACTTACTTACAGTTTTTCGTACACATCTGTAGTTTGGTTATGTGCTAGGGTTGGGAAATGAGCAGAAGTCCCCCCCACTCTGCTTTCTTTACATGATCTTGTCCTAATATAGTGTGTGGTATTTGACTTCCTGTCCTCTGCAGGTACCATCAGAGAGTGCTGTATATAGATATTGATATTCACCACGGTGACGGTGTGGAGGAGGCCTTCTACACCACAGACAGAGTCATGACCGTGTCCTTCCACAAGTACGGAGAGTACTTCCCCGGCACAGGTGACCTCCGGGTGAGTACCTACCCAGCCTGGAGCTCTCATTACAGTACATTTAGCTGACGCTTTTATCCAAAGCGACTGAGTTATTTTACAGGCTATTAGTTACAGGCCCTGGAGCATGGAGGGTTAGGTGCCTTGGTCTTCAGCCATGGGTGGAGGGGTAAGGGTGGGATTCGAACCTGCAACCCTCTGATCACAAGACCACCCCCCATCACTCACCAGTCTCACCTAGCCTCATCCAGTTGTTGGCCATAACTTCAAAGTGCAAGAAGGGATGGGATCACTCAACTTCTGGGATAAAATGTAACTCTGTGTGCAAGAAGATAATCAAAATGTCAATTTAGGATAGAAAAAAAACATTCTTGAAGATTAATCTCTACATATTTATACCACCATGTCAGCAGCTGTGTTTTATCAGTGTGTCACTTGTAGAGAGTTACTTGTGCTCAATCCCTGGTAGGGATGTTAATCGGTAACCAGTTAACCGATAGTTGACCGGATCAACTTTAACCGGTTAACATTTTCTGCCACTGGTTAACCGGTTGTAATAATAATCATCATTAAAATGATCATTTCCTCCCAAAAAGCCCCAAACAACGACAATTTGGTGGTTTAAGTACGAGAATTCAGCATTTTCCATCTGCCAACAGTGGCTGGACATGGCAGGTCCTGTCTGCGCAGCAAAAAAAAGGTTTATGTGAAAAATAAAATGTAAAAAAATCAGTGCTGTGCTGCATATGTATGATTTAAGGTTACCGGTTAACCACCGGTTAATGAGTCTCAGTAGCCGGTTAAGAGTTTTTTCAATTTTAGCCATCCCTAATCCCTGGTGCTGAACAAAAAGATAGAAAAAATCCAAAGGAGTGTGCGAACCTTTTTACAAAAAATACTTTTATCAGTGTGTCAACCATAATCTAAGCATATCTAAATGTCCTAAAGTACAACACTGCCTCACAAAGGCAAAGTTCAGTAATGACATGCACTTGAAGTCAGTACCCAGTCAAACATGCTGTAGGCATGCTTGTATGTGCCTTCCAAATACTGTAGGAAGACACAAGTTCTGTCGTCACAAGACAAAGGTGGTGTTCGTAAGTGTATCTAAATGTCTAAATGTGTATATTACTGTGCTTCCCTAGGACATTGGTGCAGGAAAGGGAAAATATTATGCTGTGAACTACCCCCTCAGAGATGGCATCGACGATGAGTCTTATGAGGCCATCTTTAAGCCGGTAAGTAACTTGAAGTTTATTATTAACTGGCCTCCCAGAGAGCGTTTGGCCAGGTATTACAATGACTCTCCGTCTGTCTGTCTGTCCACAGTGTTTTATTTAGTCTACAGAGAGCAACACAAACACACACAAACACACACAATATCATGCAGATCTAGTATTGGCTAGGGGGCCAGGTTGCTGTCTTTGATTACTCTTTGAATGATTTTCAACTGTCTTTATCGTATTATTTGTCGCTGTGTTTTTAATTTCTGACTGTGTGTGTGTTTGTCTGTAGATCATGGCCAAGGTGATGGAGATGTACCAGCCCAGTGCCGTGGTGCTGCAGTGTGGAGCTGACTCGCTCTCCGGAGACAGGCTCGGGTGCTTCAACCTCACAATCAAAGGTACGCTTACATTGCCTAGCATTTCACTGACATTCCTATCAACAGCCATGAACAAAGCGAAAGTGACACTGTAAACATTACATGATGAGAAAAAACAAGTTGGCTAAATAATCGTGTCAAGATAATTCGCACAACCTGAGGCAAACGGTGATCGTTGGCGAGTAATCTTGTAAAACATGGGAAAATAGGGGAGGCATTGTGGCGTGGCCCAGCCCCTACCCCATCTCTCTCTAACTTATTTCCTGTCCCCTTGCACACCATCCTGTCATAATAAAGATCAAAAAGCCTCCAAAATGCATTGAAAAAGTATGAAGGAGTTGAATTAAGCTGAAAGTTGGGTACGAAACGAGGACTGCAATATTGTCATGTGTCTAGCAGCCTTCTAAACCAAAAAAAGAATTTTGAGTGTGCGTTTGCCTGTAGGAGCTGATGGATCTGAAGTTGCTTCATGCACATTGGTTTCACAAGGCTGTGAGGGTAGACTGTAGACTCAAGTCTGACCTGTAATTAAATCCAATGATGGAGAAAAGAATGCCCTAGAACGTGTGAAATGATGAATTTTTCAAAAGAAGAGAGAGGCCAACATATGGTGATAACATGTTATTCAGAACGTGCAGGCATGATTTTAAAGGGGTTTGCCACTATTTTGGGGCTTAATACTGTTAAAATCGTTGGCCAGGGTTTATAAAGGTGGTCAAGTGTCTTATTTTTCATGTTAAGCGTTGTCTTGCTTTAAGACAAGTTAAAAGAGGGAGCATGTCGCAAAGCTAGTGAAAGTCAATGGATCCGTGTAGCATGCTACATGCTTCAGTGATGCATTGACTTTCACTAGCTTAGCTACATACTCCCTCTTTTACAGCTTACATGAAAAACAAGACACTTTACCACCTTTATAAACCCTGGCCAACGATTTTAACAGTATTAAGCCCCAAAATAGTGGCATACCCCTTTAAAGAGAGGCTTTTGGTAAGTGCCTGTGTCTACTAGTCCCATCTACTGGAGGCAAATTCCTAGTACATCAATGTACTCAGCCAATAAAGTGAATTCTGTTTCCGTACCCATCAGAGGTGGCCAAAGTGGATCGCACATGATTTTATATAGCGGCTACACCAGGTATTCCATTGTACCTAATGAGGTAGCTAGACATTGTTATTACTGATAAAAGCTTAAGAAATAATGATGAAAACGAAAATCGGGTACGGTGCTCTAATTGTAGGCAAGTTAATCAAGGAAGAGAAACTATTGCACATGTTTTTATTACCTCCGCTAAGGAGGTTATGTTTTCAGTTGCGTTGGTTTGTCCGTTTGTCTGTCTGTTTGTTTGTCAGCAGGATAACTCAAAAACTTATGAGCGGATTTGTATGAAACATTGTTTAGTTGTTTGTTGACCAAAGGAACAAGTGATTATATTTTGGTGGTGATCCGGACCACGAACCGGAACCAGGATTAAAAAAAAAAAAGACTCAAGTATTGCTAGCCTAGAAATCTAGACGCCCGAGACTGCAAATTGAATTGAGGGACAGGCCGAATTTTGACATTCCATAGTCAATTGTTCTATCAAACGGCTTCCTTGGCGGAAGTCTGCACTTTCTGAGTGGATTTCTAGTTTACTTCTACTTTTCCGTTGGCCATCTCTGCTACTCATAACTGAGTGTTTGCCATAGAGTGTTGTGTTGACACCAATTATTCTGGTTCCCCTTCAGGCCATGCCAAGTGTGTGGAGTACATGAAGAGCTTTAACCTGCCCCTGCTCATGCTGGGTGGAGGAGGCTACACCATCAGGAACGTGGCCCGCTGCTGGACTTACGAGACCGCCGTGGCCCTGGACAGCACCATCCCCAACGGTAGGAGATGCACGCACGCACGCGCACGCACGCACGCACGCACGCACGCACGCACACACGCACGCACGCACGCACACACACACACACACACACACACACACACACACACACACACACACACACACACACACACACACACACACACACTGCTAGATTCCATAAATTAGGAGTAAAAAAAAAAACCCCAACAGAAAAACCATTGAAAGGGAACTTGAGTGTCACAAGGTGCTGTGCCTTTGCCGGGCCAGACATAAAACACGAGTAGTGGTGTCAACAATAATCGGTTCGGCAATGCAATGCAATGCAATGAGGGGCATGGACAATTCAATTAAATGCGGCAAGTTCTAGAATCGATGCAGCTAATTTTTTAAGTTTCAAGCAAATGAATGTTAAATTAAATAAAAGCACTTAAAAGCATTGAAAACTGCAAGACTGTACAGAAAACGGCCAATAAAATGTTGCCCAGTATCTGACTACTTGTATTGCCTCATCATGACTGATGAAACATTTGCTTTGCTTTCAGTAGAAATGTAATGCGTTGCAATGCATCGTAGAATTGAATCTAATCGAATTCCTACCTATCGAATTGTGAGGGCAGTGCCAATGCACACCACTACACACGAGTATCCTTTTGAACGTGGGGGACGGTAATCATGTCTTGCTGAGGTGTGCTGATGTTCTTGTTCATTGCTGTATAATTTTGTACTTACCTGGTCAATTCTCTGGTTTTCCCAGAACTCCCGTACAATGACTACTTTGAGTACTTTGGCCCAGACTTCAAACTCCACATCAGTCCGTCCAACATGACCAACCAGAACACAAACGACTACTTGGAGAAGATAAAGTGAGTGGCCCTTTGGTTATCCGGTGGAAAGGCTAGGAAGAAAAAAAATGGAGCACTAAACCATCTGAAGTATGCATGTGTTTGGCTTATGTTTATGTTGCATATTTATTAGTAGAGATGCACCGAAAATTCGGCAGCCGAAAACCGAAAGAGAGGCCGAATGGAAAATGGCCATTAATGAAGCTAATTCCAGTTCTTCTCTAACATTTTCCTTTTTTTTGAAAAACATGTCTAACCATTTATTGTAAGCCGTAGATTTAAGCAATATTTAAAAATAGTGAAAACCTAACTTTTGACTGAATTGTAATATTCGTTTGTGGTATTCTGCTAAGTGATTAATTATTATTCGGTTTCGGCCACAAATTTTAATTTCGGTGGATCTCTATTTATTAGTTTATTTTACGAAAATGGAAAGCTGCTTACAGAATACGGTAAGATTTGAGGTGTTCATCCCGCCCCCTATCCCCCATTAATGAGATACAGACAGTCCCAACATGGGATTACATGCCTTGCTCATACTGTGTGTGTGTGTCTGTACCTGTACTTGTACCTGCAGGCAGCGTCTGTTTGAGAACCTGCGCATGCTGCCCCATGCGCCCGGCGTGCAGATGCAGGCCATCCCTGAGGACGCCGTGCAGGAGGAGAGCGGAGACGAGGAGGAGGACCCAGACAAACGCATCTCCAGTACGGACACACACACACACACCTGCAGTACGGACAGGCCTCCACACGCACGCACGCACGCGCGCGCGCGCATCTCCAGTACGGACAAGCGCATCTGCAGTAGTCAGGCCTCTACACACACACACGCGCGCGCACACAAGCGCATGTCACACAAGCGCATGTCTGGTATGGACAGGCCTACGCGCACACGCACACGCACACACACACACACACACCACACACACACACACACTGGAAGTCACAAAAATCACGAAAAGAAATTAGAACTGGCAACCTAGGATGGTTAATGTGTAGTAATGGTGGGGTGGCGTCCGCGCCAATGTCTTATCCTGAGCGTTTCGGTGCGTAATTCCAAGAGCAGTATAATGAAAAGGAAGAAACTGGGAACATTGATGATGGGCTAGACCCGAAACGTTTGTCTGTCGGTTTTACTTACTTTTTTCGGCCTTGTTTAATACAGTTTTTGATTTTGCATTCAGCTCCAGTGTGCGACTCCTTTCTTCCTTTTCATTAATGTGTAGTAATGGCATGTGCTTGCGTTTCTCCCCTTCTCCGCATAGTCCGCGCTCACGATAAGAGGATAGCGTGTGAGGAGGAGTTCTCCGACTCTGAAGACGAAGGCCAGGGAGGAGGAGGTCGCAGGAACGCCGCCAACTTCAAGAAGGCCAAGCGCGTCAAGACGGAGGAGGAGAAGGACAGCGGCGAGAAGAAAGGTAAGCCCATTACAACCTCATCCAGCTATCCCTCTATCCATCTTGATCTCCCTGGTTCCTTACCCCAGGTCCTCTAACGTTTTAAGTGAAAAGGCAGTCTGCCTGGGCCCTCTCATAGCTTGTAGCTTAGGGTGACTGATCATCATATGACTCTTTATACTACAAGGCTGAAGGATAAAGTGTACCTTGTCAAAAATCTATATAACAGGGGTTAGCACAAAAAATTTAAATGGTCAAACACAATTTAAATTCTCCTGTTACATAGATTTTTGACAAAGGGAGTATAAAGTGACAGATGATGGTATGGTCAAGTCAAGTCAAGTAGGTTTTATTGTCAATTTCTTTACATGCACTGGTCATACAAAGAATTTGAAATTACATTTCTTGGTAGTTACTGTGTTAGAATATTTTTAGTCTGACTTGAAACTGTACTGTGTACTGTACTGCATTTGTCACATGACATTTTTATGTTTTTATTTTTTTGTGTTCAGCTGAGGTGAAGGAAGAGGAGAAGGCACCTGAAGAGAAAATGGACACGAAAGGGTAAGTGAACAGGACCTCATTTCTCAAAAACGTCATTCTTGGTACAGTGTGTCACAGAAGTGAGTACACCCCTCACAGTTCTGCAGATTTTGTAAGTGTACTGTATATCTTCATGGGACAACAATAAAGAAAGTTTACTTTGACATAATGAAAAGTTGCCAGCTCACTTGGTTACCACCACATATGCTTGAATGTGATGCCAGTTGAATGAAAAGGTGATTGATTGATTGTGTTTTGATGTTATTGTCAGGCCAAAAGAAGAAGTGAAGACAGCCTGAGATGCCCCTGAAGTCCTTCTGGATGCATGACCTTGTCAGATGCCCCACCCTCTTCACACACACACACACACACACACACACACACACACACACACACACACACACACACACACACACACACACGAGTAGAGGTTAGCCAGCGGAAGCAAAAGACTGTAAATTATTTTGTAAGACTCATTTTACTATTTGTATTCTTTAAAAAAAAAAGTGGTATAAAGATTTTTTCCTTTTTTTGCATTTCCAGTGTGAATTGAAATGCAAGGTGTATTTTTTTTTTTTTTCGTATTCTCTTCTTTGTTTTAACGTTTATTTTTTCACAAGTTTGCATCCTTTCAGTACCCGTTGTCCTGTTTTTACTGCTAAGAACAGTACCTCAACCAAACCGGACCAGATGTAGTCACAGTTCAGACAGTGGTACACATCATTGGGGAAGGTGTTTGAGTGAGTGCAGTTACATGCACAAAGTATAACGATTTCAAACGGAATATCGCCAGTATTTGGTTTCGAACAAGTTCAGGCATACTCCGTTTAACATGCATGGAGCGGCATTCTGCAACCGGAACACGGACATATTCAAAATTTACTAAAGAGTGACTCGTGTTCAAACCGAATACTGCCGATATTCCATTTCAAAATCGAAATATCAGAAAGAAAATCCTCGGATGTAACTGCAATAAACTAGGTGCTGTAGTGATTTAACCTACAAAAGTCAACTCTTGCGTGGCAAGAACTACAAGTGGTTTAACTCCTCAAGAGTGTTTGTTGCAATGGAAACAACCACATTTTCTCCTATTACTAGACTCCGCTAAGTGAACATATGCAGGTCTAGTGACTAGTCCTATAGCCTGAAATATCCCCCCTAGCTCAACCCCTTTTTTATTGTAAAGCCTATGCTCAGTATCTCTCTTCTTGTCGCTCTAAATTATTTTGCATCATGGACATTTAAATTTGTACACCTCACTACCCAACTTCATTCTTCTCTCTTTTTTTTCCCCCCTTCTCCCACTTTTATTTTTCTTTTCTGAGGGCTTGTGCTGCAGCTTCCTTTTACCCCATTTTTTAAGAAAAAAAAAATTAATAAAAACCAAAATGTTTTTATTACCATATCAGTTTTGGATGGCTACGAATATGTGTTGTGGGGTGGGAAAGGGGAATGGGGGAGTAAGGAATTGGGGTTTAAGCTCAGCAGATGGTTTAAGTTACTGTTTTGTTGTTTTTTGAGGGAGCAGCTAACAGATTCAGTTAGTGGATCCGCGGTCCGGTTTGGGTTTCCAAAAAAAAGTTCCAGTGTTGTGAAATGTCTACTATTATAACAATGATTTTGGTAAATAAAACAAAGAAAATCTCAAGAGTGATCTGAGTTTTCATTTTAAAACGGTGAAGGCCTTTTAAAAAAATAAAAAAAATAAAAACATTTTCTATGAACTTGCTATGCGTAAGACGCTATGAATGCATAGCACATTACAATAGTCATGGTCACCCAATATTTTACAGTAAATTAATGCTCTTTCAGTGTCAGAAAAACATGTAAAATAAATTTGTTGTAGCACATCTGTGTGCTCTTGGTCTAAAACAATATTTCAGTATTTTACTACAGATTTCTGTTGTAAAATACTGAAATATTGTTTTAGACTAAGTGGAACACTAAACAAGGTCATGCTGAGTATAGTGTTTTACGATTACTTTTCAAATGGTTCATTTGAGTGTCAATTGAAATGATGGCTTGTGTTTTGTAATTTGACAACAAAATTGTCTTTGTTCATTGTTGAGATTAGACGTTCATTGTGCAGAAGAGAAGAGATTTGTGTGTAGAGTTTTGAGAGTTCAAGACAGTCTAGAAATTGTGTGTAAGCAGTATGACATTTGACACACTTGCACATTTTTTAGTAGGTTTATATGACCACAGTAATGCAAGCAAAAGTCATGTTTTTCATGCATGTCGCAGGGATAACGAAAATGCTAACCTTTTTATTGTTAGTGCACAAGCCTACAGGTGACCACCTTCGGAACAGTTTTACATACTACTCAGTGCTTAATTTGTCAAGTGGGAGGTCCAGGAGCCCAGAGGATGGGTGGCTCCCCCCCGAGGGGAGGTCTGTGATGTCTTTCCCTGAGGTTCCATCCAAGGTTCCGGAGCTCTCGTCTGAGGTTCCGGAACTAGCTCCCCCTTGCTCCCCCTCAAATTAAGCACTGATACTACTAAATCTGACATACGAGACAAAACACTAAAATACCACCCTCGCTCATTCCATGTCAGTTGGTGACCCTTATTTTGTCTACGTGGTTCAAGAAAGACTTGAGAGCCCCATGTTTATATTTGGCCTAGGGTTCAAAAATGGCTAGATCGCCCCTGAACAAAGCGATACACAGTACATAGAAAATACATTAGATGTTTTTGTCATTGTAACAAGTACAACGAAATTGAGCATTCCTTGTTCCTTGAAGGAATAAATAATTAGAATAAAAGGTTCGGAAAATAATCCCCATCACATTGTCATGGGGTTGGTGGGGGTGTGATTAACCAGTGCTCTCCCCCCATCCTCCTCCATGACTGAGGTGCCCTGAGCATGGCATCATCCTGCCGCACTGCTCCTTTGGGGTGCCATTGCTGTCTCTGCCCCCTTGCACGGGTGAGGCAGTTGTGTGCAGTGTACACTTGTGTGCTATGGAGTGCTGAGTCACAATGAAATTGGGGGTTGGTGTTTCCAAGGTGGGCTTTCATCCACACACCCATTCTCAAACCTCACACACATCACATTACTGCTGTAGGTACAAAGCTATGCTTTATTAGCATAATTTAAGTGCTGGGTAATAGCTGTTTTTTGCCATTTGTCCTGGTTTTCATGGACCTTTATCTGCCAGATGGCAATTAAAACCGGTTGTGGGCCCTACCGTGGCGCATATGGTAGGGCACTCGTTTGCTATGCGGCCGACCCGGGTCCTTTGCCGACCCTTCCCCGTCTTTCTCTCCCAACTTGCTTCCTGTCACCATCTGCTCTGTACTATAATGAATAAAGTAAAAAAGAGCAAAAAATATCTTTAAAAAAACAAAAACAGGTTGTGGGGTCCAGGTGTGTTGCATCTCTTAGACTGGAATTGGCCTTCTAAGGCAGCGCATGCTGTAGGCTACAGGTCTGTACAGGTCAGGCTGTAGGCCTGTGTCTCAAAGGCCGTTTGCTGCCGTTTATTCGACCCCCGATATAGTTTTAACGTTATGCAGCTTCACTAGCCTGATAAACCAGCCTAAATGTGAGACTGGTCCAACTAAAGCGCTGTTTTACTAGGCTACAGCTTCACATGAGATATGACATTTTGTAAAGGAAACTTATAAAATACATTTGCTATACAATTAAGTTATATTTAGGGGACCTAGAGAAGGTGGGGTCTGTTTTAAAGGTGGATGCCTTCAATATAGGCTTAAAGTTCAGGGGGAAATCCCGGTTTGTGTTCATAATACAGCCCTCAGAGGCCCTCGAATGAATTACGGCCCTCGGATGAATTTGAAGTGACCCCTCGAATGAAAAAGGTTCCCCACCCCTGCTCTACTGCCTTCATGACCCCTTATGTGTAAACAGCTTCTTAAGTTGAGTGAGCATCTACCATTTCCTCTTCCTGCCCCTCAGCTTGTAATGAGTCTGTGATTTGAGATTTTCAAAATGGGACAGTGAAATGGTCGGAGGCTGCATGTGCTTAACCCCCCACCCCCACAAGCCCCCAAACCGACCAAAGCTGAAAAAGTTTAGAACTCATCGAACTTCAGTAGCCCTGCGTGGGGGAAACCCCCTGCAGCCTCCACACCCACCAGAACTTTGGCTGGAATGAACTCTAGCCTCTGCCATGTGCCAACACAATGGGATGGGGGCACCTGCCTGACAGTATATGAGGGGGTCTTAAATCTCCCCAAAAGAGTAACAAAGGGGAGTGACAGGAGCGCCGGTGGAGTTCCAGCCGAAGGAGATCCAGAACAAGTGCTGCCTGAAGATGACACAGCTGTGCCGTCAAGATCGAGAGCCGTCACGTAGATGGACAATATGCTTGTCAGCTCCGCATTGAGGCTTGGATCAGTGTCAGGTGGGTCCAGAAACATTTATACTCTTCTCGACCCATTTTATTTTCCAAAAAGACGTTGTCTCCTCAGTAGGCTGGAAAACTTGTCAGAAGTCTCAAAGTTCTAAGGGCTCTAATCTTGAATTTAGTCAAATTAAAAACTGATTCACTGATAAGTCAACAAAATCTTTGTAAGTTTTACTCTTCACGCCTAGGAGAGGTGAGATACCATGTATCTATGCTCATGTATTATGTTGCCTTGGCACGGGATAAGTGTTCAGTTTACGTACTGAAGGACTCCGTTGGTATGGTGATTTCTATTCCAAATAAATAATTCAGATTATTAACTTTACATTGCGTCGTCATTGACTTGAAGTTAATATGACACTAAGCCTTTAAATAAGTTGGTTCTGGATCGAGTGCCTCACGTAAGCGGGGCCACTGACCAATGCATACTTCATGAAATTCAGCCTTTGTGAAAGGACCCATGAGTTTTAACTTCCTTCCACCTGACCTAAAGACTTCATGCAAAAGCTTCAACCTTTAAATTCCAAAGCCAACCACCAAAACCTAAGGCCAGCTACCCCACTCACCAGCAGAACAAAATTTACAGTAGCTTTTACATGTAGGCTTAGTTCCTAGACTGTCACCATGTAGGTTTTCCTTGAAACTGAGGGTAAAACCAGACCTTAGTCATTAGATTCAGTACTGCACAAGTGACAACACACCAAGAATGTGGATTTAATGTTTTTATTCGTTTCATGCATGACCTTTTGAACAACTCCAAAGCAAACGGGAATGAATTTCTAAGGTTCCTCCTCAAGTTGCATAATGGTTGTACGGACGTCACCTGGAAAAATTACACAAAATATGACTAGTTGTATTTCAGCCATGGGTATATTCTCCCAACTGGTGCACTGAGGAATTTAAATAGTCCTCTGATTGCCTTCCTAAAAATTAGGCAATAACTGACTGATAAAGGTTAGTACATTTAGAATACAGCCCAACACACATAGAAAAATCACAGGGCTGGGGTGGATTCAGTGAAACAGGACTGAATTTCTAAGGCAATCATGAAATGGTGTTACCTGTAGGTTCTGGTGTGGTCTTAGGTGGCATGATTGTTGTACTGAAGCCTGGAAAATTACACAATATAATCAGTTGCATTTCAGCCAGGGAATAAATATATTTTGTCCAGCTGGGGTGTGAGAAATTCAAATACATCGTCCACTGATCTGAAAAGCACCTTCCTAACAATTAGACCATAACTGACCCAGTTTGTCCAAAGTAAAACAAAAATCGTTTTCTTAGGCAGTCATGAAACTTTTTACCTGTAGGTTCTGGTGCATCCTCCTCAAGTGGCATGATGGTTGTACTGACGTGACCTGGAAAAATTACACAAAACATAACCAGTTGCATTTCAGCCATGGATGAAAGGGTATGGACATATTCTTCCCACTGGGCCCCCAAGGAATTCAAATACATAGTCCTTCTGATGCAAAGAGCACCTGCCTAACAATTAGGCCATAACTGACTGAAAGGCTAGTAGATGAACATCTTGCATACCTTCCATAGAAGATGGGCCATCAGAATCCTCAGTGCTGTCAGCCTGGTCATCTCCATCACCATGGCTAGCGTTGTCGCCACCTTCCCCAGAATCCTCATCCCCATCAATATGGCTAGCGTGGTCTTCTTCCTGAGAATGCTCATCACCATGGCTACCGTTGTCGTCACCTTCCCCAGAATCCTCATCCCCATCAATATGGCTAGCGTGGTCTTCTTCCTGAGAATGCTCATCACCATGGCTACCGTTGTCATCACCTTCCCCAGAATCCTCATCCCCATCAATATGGCTAGCGTGGTCTTCTTCCTGAGAATGCTCATCACCTTGGCTACCATTGTCATCACCTTCCTCAGAAGACTGGTCATCAGAATCCTCATCTCCATCACCTTCCTGAGAATCCTCATCACCTTGGCTACCATTGTCGTCACCTTCCTCAGAAGACTGGCCATCAGAATCCTCGTCGCCTTCACCTTGGCCAGCAGAGTCATTTTCATCTGCATTCTCCTGCAAACCTGGGTTATGCAAGAGAAGCAATCAGAAGCATTGCAGACAGTTATGGCAGATGACAAGTACCATTTGAGAATTTGCTGGACACAATGCATTTACTACTTTATCAGCAAAAAAGCAGCTTCATGACATTTGTAATTGAACTGTACAGCCAGTTTGGGCAGAGGTCTGTGAATCAGCTAACTGTGTGGTGATCAGGTCATCGTAAGCATGTTCACCCAAAAAGTTTTAAACATCGATAGATTACGTTCCTCATGCCTCAGATCAAGTCTTCAGTTCCCTTCTGCTTTAAAATCAGCTTTTACGTGTCCTGAAGCAAGCCACAAAAAAGCATGCTACCTTCTGATGAAGACAGAAGTTAAATATCAACTTTTACATGTCTGAAAACAAGAAAACTACATATAAAAGGTTTTAAGATCGGTAAACCGATGAAATCAATGACCAATTACTCTGGCACGTGGTTACGTGAATCATCCTTAATTTGTTCACCTACTGCAACATGAACCACATGAGAGCACTAGCCAGGCCGCGTCCTCCTAGTGACAACACCTTCTGCGTCGCTACTACTCGGGTCAAGAGCAATGCAACTACATTCTGAGCGCCGGAGAACTTGAAAGTCCATGATAGTCAGGATATGAGAGCAAATGAACCCACTTCAATCATTAAAACTGTACCTGTAGGCTCTGGTGTCGCTTCATTCGAGGGAGCGTGTGCTGTGGTAGCAGCCACATCACCCTCACTCACTTGATCTGGAAAATAAAAGATCAGGAGTTTAAGGATATGGCTTATAATGAGATTTTTTGGGGCAATAATGTCCACAATATGTCCAAAATACTGAGGTTGCACAATGCCACCTGCATGCACTACATCAGGTTATGAGGAATAATTTGAAAACCGGTCTAACACATTAAGCATAATCTCGAACCAATACAAGTGCCCTGAATCATCCTCAATTTGTTCACCAGCTAACAAAAAACTACCAGGGGCACAGGAACCCACTTCAATCATTAAAACCATACCTGCAGGCTCTGGTGTGGTTTCATTCGTGGGAGTGTGTGCTGTGGTAGCAGCCACATCACCTTCACTCACTTGATCTGGCAAATAAAAAGGTCAAATGATTTTAATGGAATGAAATCACTACTTTGTAGGCTGCCAATCCTCCAGCATATGGAGTGACTACTCAAAAGATCAAGGATATGGCTTACAATGAGATTTCTTTGGACAACAATATGCCCAAAACGGCGAGGTTACACAAAGCCACCTGCATGCACTACATCAAGTTATGAGGAATCATTTGAAATCCAGTCTAATGCATTAATTCTAATCTTAAACCAATACAAGTGCCCTGAATCATCCTCAACTTGTTCAACTGTAACAAAAAACCTACAAGAGCACAGGAACCCACTTCAATCATTATATTGATTACATTTATTGCCATTTCAGCAGCTATGGCTACATCATGGCCAATAGAGATAGAAAAAAAACATTTACAAAACTAACAACCATGTAAATAAAGAGATTACACTTCAATCATTAAAACCATACCTGCAGGCTCTGCTGTGGTTTCAGTCGAGGGAGTGTGTGCTGTGGTAGCAGCCACATCACCTTCACTCACTTGACCTGGAAAATAAAAAGGGCGAAGGATTTTAATGGAATGAAATCAGAACTTTGTATAATGCCAATCCTCCAGCATATGGAGTGACTGGATTACAATATGCCCAATACAGGGCTGGACTGGCCATCTGGCATTGCAGGCATTTCTCGGTGAGCCCGCACCCTCGTGGGCTCCCATTTTCAGATTTAAAAAGATGAAGGTCTAGTACCGAAACGTCGTTTATTAAAGAAAGAACAGCGAAATGGTCAGTGTGCGGGAGTTTCTTTAACTATTGCTGAGATTTAAAAAAAAAAAAAAAGAACGTTTTACACTTCTGAAATTAGGGGCCCACGAGGGTGCGGGGCCCCACCGGTGAGTCAGTTCTGCGCCGCTCATTATGAGGGGCCCCTTTATGCCAAAAGTGCCCAGGCCCCATTTCTCACCCAGTCCGGCCTTGGCCCAATATCCAAAACGGCGAGGTTATACAACGCCACCTGCATGCACTACATCAGGTTATGAGTGATAATCTAAAAATCAGTCCAATGCATCAATTATAATCTCGAACCAATACAAGTGCCCGGAATGATCTTCAATTTCTTCAACTGTAAAAAAAAACATGAAAACCTACAAGAGCACATGCAGAACTGTACCTGTAGGCTCTGATGTGGTTTCAGTCGAGGGAGTGTGTGCTGTAGTAGTAGCCACATCACCTTCACTCACTTGATCTGGAAAATAAAAGGTCAAAAGGATTTTAATGTAATGAAGTCAGAACTTTGTAGGCTGCCAATCCTCCAGCATATGAAGTGACTGTAAGCCATATCTTTGATCTTTCAAACAAAGATATTTGGGGAACAATGTCCGCAATATGTCCAAAAGCACAAGAGAGAAAGAGGTTACACCACACTGCCTGCATGCACTACAACAAGGTGTGAGGAACCATTTGAAAACCAGTCTAATGCATTAAGCATAATGCCAAGAACCAATAGCACACTCATGAGGTCAAATGAGGGTGGTGATTGGAGGAGCAGAGCTCAGGTTTCCCAACAATGAATGCAGCAACGCAAGTGAATGTAATAGATTCATATATTAGGCATGTACAAACATGGATTTAAAATACAGCCCACCCCACCTAGAAAACTACATGCGGCAACCTCAAAGCAAACAGCAATCAAATTCTAAGGCACTCATGAAAACTTGTTACCTGAAGGTTCTGGTGTGGTCTCAGGTGGCACAATAGTTGGACTGACGTTACCTGGAAAATCACACACAAAATATAACAAGTTGCATTTCAGCCATGGATGCACAGAAAATATACATTAAGTACAAACATACATTTGAAATAGGACTACAGCCCACCCCACCAAGAAAATACTAATATATGTTGTGATTGCTAGAATGGAATGGAATGGAATGAAGTGAAGTCAGTGCACTTGCAGTAGGCCTACTAATGGCAATCCTGTCATTTTTGAGTGAGAGTGTGTGTCACAGGAAGGTAGAGGACTAAATAAATAAAAGAAAGACTCAAAATGAAATCCTGAGCTCAAAGTCTAGATGTCATACCATGTTGTTGGTGTCCCTGTCCTTTGGCAGCAAAATGTCCTTTAACTGGAGAACTGAAAACTGAGACCAGAAACAGCATAGTTACACAACAAAACTCTGCATGCCCAATTTCTAACAAGCGATGAAAATTCAGTTTGAAACCTCTCACCATCACACACTAACGCATTGAGCAGGATGACAAACACGACCAGAACTGAGACCCTCATCATGCTGACTGCAATGACCGCTATCACCAAGACCCTGGAGTCAGGATGAAAGATAACACCAACCACTCTCTGGAGTCTCTTAAATAGTGTCTCACACTCTGGACTGTGGCCTGCAGCTCGTTAGCAATGGGTGTACCCCAGGTGAGACTCATTAAGTAAAACGAGGATGGTAATTATATGATCCAAGCTGGGCGGTTCTGGAAAAAATGTGTATCACGGTTTTATTGACGATAACTAATATCTCGATTCTCTGCAGAGATTTTCCCCTACATCTCAATGTTTCTGAAGAAAAGGCTGAAATTAAACTTAAACATGAGATAAAATCCTGAATTTTAATGAATCTCCATTTCTATTTTAAAGAACTTTTTTGGGATAAAATCTTTTTAAAAAAAAAACTCTCATCAAAAAGTAAACCTTGTGTAGGTGAAAACCGTTATCACGTTTTTTTTTTACGGTATACCGTCCAGCCCTATTGTATTATACAATAGGCCTACAATATAAGGTATCAAATATATTTGTTTATTATGCAATTGAGCATCAGAGATGTAATAAAAGACATTGTCTACTTCTGTCTACTGTCACTACTGAGTCAATAGTGGTTGCAGTCTTGTAAGCTCTCAACTACTTAGACACGTTTCAAAATTCGTGTTAGTAGGCCTACTTGAAGTTTCAGTAACAGGGACATCTTCTGGTGAAAAGTCATGGCGGCAATGAAATGCGTCCATTTTGACAAGCAAGGGCATTGCCACTGATTGTCTGGGGGCTGTGGTATTGCATTCTAATCTACACACTCTCCTCCTGTGTTCTGTCTGAGACATGTGGGGACCCTCCTCACACAAAAGCATATTTGGACTGAGCTCATATTTTCACACAAAACGGGACATTTGATTTGACATCTTACTGATGGGGTCAGTCTCATCTTGTCAGAAATACAAGATGGTCATAAATCTTGTCATAAACTACACCGTATTATCATGACTAGGTTCATTCAAAACGGAATGCTGTTTTGGTTTATTCCAATGGACCTTTTTTTTCTCCATTTTAGCCTTAAAAGTTGAGACAGCATCACTGTACACCACATAAGGTGCACATAGTGGTAGGCCTTTTTTTTTTGACCACGCACTGATGGCCCAAGAGGCGAAACGCGTCTGCTTGTGGACATGGAGGTAATTTAGAAATAAATAATGAGACGTAGCTTGTGAGTGCGGATTTTTCTTTTAACCATGATGTGTTTTTTTGTCGTAGACCTGTTGAGACAAGCCTTAATTATAGCTTGATTATGTGCACTTTAATCGCATAATTATTGGCTATGTATGCATTAGCCTACAGGACCTTTTTAAGACTATATGACAAACAGTGAAGCTTCTGTGTAATGCCAAACATAAACCAAAATATAACCAGAAAAATCATCAGATCTTTTAAGATCACTAGAGTTCCTTCCATTTGTAACAGGAAACAACTGAGACTACTCAGACGGCTTTAAGTGGCAAAAAACAAGGGCCAGTAAGTGCCATAGAAAAGTCTGCATACTCTGATTGATTGATTGATTGATTGATTGCTTTATTGACAACACATCAGTTATCTTCTATTAGAAGCACTGTTCTTCCTGTGGTCAAAATGCCAGTGCCCTCCAGATTCCCACCCCTGGCCACAAAACAATAACCTTTTCATGTGTTCTCATGTGTAAGTTACCTCATGGTATTATAGGTAGCCTGGGGAAATCCCATGCCGCTTTGCACAATCGTTCCAATTTGAAAGACAGCATGGATTCTATCCCTTAGAGAGGGTACCAAATCTTGGGCTCCAATCAGAGAGGTGGAAAGGCAATGTCTTCTAGTCTGTTTATGAGTATTAAATATTATAGTTAATATAATATATTTATAATTATATTTAATATATATAGTTATAATTAATATAAATATAATGTACTAATTTAGGCAATCTACGCATTTTGTAATACATTTCTTGACTGCATTTTTGTAACAAAATTATCAACTTTTATACAGCAAATGTTGCAATATTGAAAAATACCGGGGCTAATATATATATATATTTTTATAATGGAGACGTAAAAACATGGTGCATTATCAAATAACCTATAATTATTTTTTTCCCAGTGGCAGTGGTGGCAAAACCATAATATCCCCGGTGTGCCAGGTTTCACAGACATACCAATTGTGTGAGTCAAGATCAAATCATAGGACAGAAAGATGGTCTTCAGGACCAAGACTGTAACATACAACAGCAGCTACTGATTAAGGTGTATGAATTAATCACTAGAAAGATAAAAAACCACACCACAATGTCGTACCTCAATATCCAAGTATTTATTTGGGAAATCCATTAATTTAACCCTATTCAGACTGGGCTTTTTTGGCATTCCTGGACCTGCTCAGACTGCTTGAAGTGGCAAAAAACAAGGGCCAGTAAGTGCCATAGAAAAGTCTGCATACTCTGATGCCAGTGCCCTCCAGGGGGGGGGGTGGGGGGGGGGGGGGGGGGGGGGGGGGGGCTCTTTTGACCCCCCTCATAACTCATGAATGGAAAACAGTATGATTACGAAACTTGGGGGAGATGATCTACATATGGACATCTATGAATGACATCATTTTTGTGTAATTATCTGGTATTATGACGTCATTATGACATCATTATCTTATTATGGCCAAAATCTCGCCATAATGGATTTTCCAACACATTTAGGTAATGCACTTAAATTTTAATGATTTTATGCTTCAAACCACTTAAATGCTCACAAAGTTGTCTGATGCTAATGGAAATAACAAAAAAATATGAAAATATATGGCGTCATAGATATGGTAAAGGGATTTTTGGTCAGACATAGGCCTACCTGTCAGAAAACCGTTGCCATGGCAACGACAAACATGATAAACCTAATCTTTCGGTACTTAACTGTAGCCAACTAAATGCTAGGAAAAGTCACAAAGTTCCATAGACATAGCTTAAGTCGGAATTATACACCTCAAAGTTGGTGCGGGCACTTTTAGCCCCCCCCAGTCTGGATAGGGTTAAAGACCTTGGATCAAGGCTTATTGGGAGTAAAGTATCGATGTAAAACCTAAGAAAGGGGAGTGACAGAGCGCGGGTGGAGTTCCAGCCGAAGGAGATCCAGCCGAAGGAGATCCAGAACAAGTACTGCCAGAAGATGACACAGCTGTGCCTTCAAGATCGAGAGCCGTCACATCAATGGACAACATGCTTGTCAGCTCCGCATTGAGGCTTGGATCAGAGTCAGGTCCAGAAACATTTATACTCTAAACTAATTTATTTCTAGTTCAACCCATTTTAAATTTTCCAAAAAGTCATCTCCTCAGTAGGCTGGAAAACTTGTCAGAAGTCTCAAAGTTCTAAGGGCTGTAATCTTGAATTTAGTAAAATTAAAAACTGACTCACTGATAAGTCAACAAAATCTTTGTAAGTTTTACTCTTTATGCCTGGGAGAGGTGAGATACCATGTAGCTATACTCATGTATTCTGTTGCCTTGGCACGGGATAATGTGAGTGTTCAGTTTAAGTACTGAAGGACTCCGTTGGTATGGGGCTTTCTATTCCAAATAAATAATTCAGGTTATTAACTTTACATTGCGTCGTCATCAAGTTCATATGGCACTTCAAGTCTTTAAATAAGTTGATTATGGATCGAGTGCCTCACGTAAGCGGGGCCACTGACCAATGCATACCTCATGAAATTCAGCCTTTGTGAAAGGACCCATGAGTTTTAACTTCCTTCCGCCTGACTTAAAGAATTCCCGCAAAAGCCAAATGTTTAATATGATTCAAACCTGCAATCTTTAAATTCCAAAGCCAACCACCTAACTTTAAGGCCAGCTACCCCACTCACCAGCAGAACAAAATAATTTACAGTAGCTTTTACATGTAGTTCCTAGACTTTCACCATGTAGGTTTTCCTTGAAACTGAGGGTAAAACAGGACCTTAAAGAACTACATTGCTTAAATTAGTCATTAGATTTAGTACTGCACAAGTGACAACACACCAAGAATGTGGATTTAATGTTTTTATTCGTTTCATGCATGAACTTTTGAGCAACTCCAAAGCAAACGGGAATGAATTTCTAAGGTTCCTCCTCAAGTTGCATAATGGTTGTACGGACGTCACCTGGAAAAATGACACAAAATATGAATAGTTGTATTTCAGCCATGGGTATATTCTCCCAACTGGTGCACAGAGGAAATCAAAAAGTACTCTGATCCAAAGAGCACCTTCCTAACAATTAGGCAATAACTGACTGAGATGTTAGTACATACAGCCCAACCCACCTAGACAAATTACAGAGCTGGGGTGGATTCAGTGAAACGCCAAAGCTAACAGGAATGAATTTCTAAGGCAATCATGAAATCGTGTTACCTGTAGGTTCTGGTGTGGTCTTAGGTGGCATGATTGTACAGACGATGCATACGCTACCTGGAAAATTACACAATATAATCAGTTGCATTTCAGCCATGGATGACAGTGTATAAATATATTCTTCCAGCTGGGGTGGGAGAAATTCAAATACATCGTCCCCTGATCTGAAAAGCACCTTCCTAACAATTAGACCATAACTGACCCAGTTTGCCTGAGAAAACGATTTTTGTTTTGCTTTGGACAGTCATGAAACTTTTTACCTGTGGGTTCTGGTGCATCCTCCTCAAGTGGCATGATGGTTGTACTGACGTGACCTGGAAAAATTACACAAAACATAACCAGTTGCATTTCAGCCATGGATGAAAGGGTATGGACATATTCTTCCCACTGGGGCCCCGAGGAATTCAAATACATAGTCCTCTGATGCAAAGAGCACCTGCCTAACAATTAGGCCATAACTGACTGAAAGGCTAGTAGATGAACATCTTGCATACCTTCCATAGAAGATGGGCCATCAGAATCCTCAGTGCTGTCAGCCTGGTCATCTCCATCACCATGGCTAGCGTTGTCGCCACCTTCCCCAGAATCCTCATCCCCATCAATATGGCTAGCATGGTCTTCTTCCTGAGAATGCTCATCACCATGGCTACCGTTGTCGTCACCTTCCCCAGAATCCTCATCCCCATCAATATGGCTAGCGTGGTCTTCTTCCTGAGAATGCTCATCACCATGGCTACCGTTGTCGTCACCTTCCCCAGAATCCTCATCCCCATCAATATGGCTAGCGTGGTCTTCCTGAGAATGCTCATCACCTTGGCTAGCGTTGTCATCACCTTCCCCAGAATCCTCATCCCTATCAACATGGCTAGCGTTGTCACCTTCCTGAGAATCCTCATCACCTTGGCTAGCGTTGTCGTCACCTTCCTCAGAAGACTGGCCATCAGAATCCTCATCTCCATCACCCTCCTGAGAATCCTCATCACCTTGGCTAGCGTTGTCGTCACCTTCCTCAGAAGACTGGCCATCAGAATCCTCATCGCCTTCACCTTGGCCAGCAGAGTCATTTTCATCTGCATTCTCCTGCAAACCTGGGTTATGCAAGAGAAGCAATCGGAAGCATTGCAGACAGTTATGGCAGATGACAAGTATCATTTGAGAATTTGCTGGATACAATGCATTTACTACTTCATCAGCAAAGAAGCAGTTTCATGACATTTGTAATTTAACTGTACAGCCAGTTTGGGCAGAGGTCTGTGAATCAGCTAACTGTGTGGTGATCAGGTCATCGTAAGCATGTTCACCCAAAAAGTTTTAGACATTGATAGATTACGTTCCTCATGCCTCAGATCAAGTCTTCAGTTCCCTTCTGCTTTAAAATCAGCTTTTACGTGTCCTGAAGCAAGTCACAAAAAAGCATGCGACCTTCTGATGAAGACCGAAGTTAAATATCAACTTTTACATGTCTGAACTACATATAGAGGTTTTAAGATCGGTAAACCGATGAAAGCAATGACCAATTACTCTGGCATGTTACGTGAATCATCCTTAATTTCTTCACCTACTGTAACATGAACCACATGAGAGCACTAGCCAGGCCACGTCATCCCAGTGACAACACCTTCTGTGTCGCAACTACTCGGATCAAGAGCAATGCAACTACATTCTGAGCGCCGGAGAACTTGAAAGTCCATGATAATCAGGATATGAGAGCACAGGAACCCACTTCAATCATTAAAACTGTACCTGTAGGCTCTGGTGTTACTTCATTCGAGGAAGCGTGTGCTGTGGTAGCAGCCACATCACCCTCACTCACTTGATCTGGAAAATAAAAGATCAGGAGTTTAAGGATATGGCTTACAATGAGATTTTTTGGGGCAATAATGTCCCAAATATGTCCAAAACGCTGAGGTTGCACAATGCCACCTGCATGCACTACATCAGGTTATGAGGAATAATTTGAAAACCGGTCTAACACATTAAGCATAATCTCGAACCAATACAAGTGCCCTGAATCATCCTCAATTTGTTCACCAACTATAACTACTATAACCCACTTCAATCATTAAAACCGTACCTGCAGGCTCTGTTGTGGTTTCATTTGAGGGAGTGTGTGCTGTGGTAGCAGCCACATCACCTTCACTCACTTGATCTGGCAAATAAAAAGGTCAAATGATTTTAATGGAATGAAATCAGAACTTTGTAGGCTGCCAATCCTCCAGCATATGGAGTGATTCAAAATATCAAGGATATGGCTTACAATGAGATTTCTTTGGGCAACAATATGCCCAAAACGGTGAGGTTACACAATGCCACCTGCATGCACTACATCAGGTTATGAGGAATCATTTGAAAATCAGTCTAATGCATTAATTATAATCTTAAACCAATACAAGTGCAATAATATCAAACCAATACAAATGCCTTGAAATCATCCTCAATTTGTTCACCAACTAACAAAAAAAAACCACAGGAACCCAATTCAATCATTAAAACCGTACCTGCAGGCTCTGATGTGGCTTCATTCGAGGGAGTGTGTGCTGTGGTAGCAGCCACATCACCTTCACTCACTTGATCTGGAAAATAAAAAGGTCAAATGATTTTAATGGAACGAAATCAGCACTTTGTAGAATGCCAATCCTCCAGCGTATGTTGTGACCATTTGAAAGATCAAGGATATGGCTTACAATGATATTTCTTTGGGCCCAGTTATGAGGAACCATTTGAAAACCAGTCTAATACATTAAGCACAATGCCAAGAACCAATGTAAGCACTCATGAGGGCAAATGAGGGTGGTGATTGGAGCAGATCCAAGGTTTCCACATAATGAATGCAGCAACACGAGTGAATGTACTAAATTTATATATGGTAGGCATTGTGACGACCCCGTCAGCTCCCTCCTGGTGCTAGCTAGCCAGTGCACGGGCAAGGCTGGTGCCAGGTGGGTTAATTGCAATCATTGGGTGCACCTGGGCGGTGCCTTGCTTAAAAGGTGGAGCTCTGCTCTAGCTCAGTAGGCACGCCTAGGCCGTGTGTGCGAACACACGCCGGTCTCTCCTACTCTCTGTTCTGTCCGTCTCCCCCTTTGTTCTAGGTGCCTCCATTCTACACTTACTAACATGCGTTGCATTGATTTACTCAGTCCATGCCATACTGCACCAACACTATTTTGATCATACCCTAGACAATTGAAGTTTGAACTTGTAAATAAAAGGTTACCATTTTGACCTGTAAATCTGTGTTGTCTCCATTTTTATGTTGCGGCTTTTGTCACGCCAGGTTGTAACAGCATGTACAAGCATATATTTAAAATACAGCCCACCCCACCTTGAAAAATTACATGCGGAAACTCCAAAGCAAACAGGAATGAAGTTCTAAGGCACTCATGAAAACTTGTTACCTGAAGGTTCTGATGTGGTCTCAGATGGCACAATAGTTGGACTGACGTTACCTGGAAAATTACACACAAAATATAACCAGTTACATATCAGCCATGGATGCATAGAACATATCAATTAAGTACTAACATACATTTAAAATACAGCCCACCAAGAAAATTATACAAAATCGGTGTTGTGATGGCTGGAAGAGAATTAAGTGAAGTCAGCACTTGCAGTAGGCCTACTAATGGCAATCCTCTCACTTTTGAGTGAGTGTGTGCCACAGGAAGGTAGAGGACTAAATAAAAAGACTTAAAATGAAATCAAAGTCTACAGATGTCATACCGTGTTGTTGGTGTCCCTGTCCTTTGGCAGCAAAATGTCCTTTAACTGGAGAACTGAAAACTGGAGACCAAGAAAAGCAAGGTTAGGCACAACAAAAGCCTGGATGGCAATTTTCTATAACAAGCGATGAAAAATCAGTTTTAAACCACTCACCATCACACACTAACGCATTGAGCAGGATGACAAACACAACCAGAACTGAGACCCTCATCATGCTGACTGCAATGAATGTTATCACCAAGACCCTGGAGTCAGAATGAAAGATAATACCAACACTCTGGAGTCTCTTAAATAGTGTCTCACACTCTGGACTGTGGCCTGCAGCTCGTTAGCAATGGCTGCATCCCAGGTGAGACTCGTTAAGTAAAATGAGGATGGTAATTTGAAATGATCAAAGGTTTCTTGAAAAAAAAATACTTACACAGAAATCCTGAAAAGAATGCTAGACTGAACAGTTTATACACATTTCATTATTTAAGTATGTTTACCACTAAGCCTACCATGGTAACAAGTTAGCCTACATTAGAATTACAGGAGCGTGTCTTTGTTCCCACAGCCCATTGGTCCCACATCACTAAGACTTTTAACATTAATTTTTAGGCCCATTCGTCCCACAGCCCATTGGTCCCACAGCTTATACCTACTGGACCATGTTCCCACATTTCTAAGAATATATTCAAATTTAGGCCCTATGTCCCATGGCAGGAAGAAAGGCATTGTTCTCTTATTTACTCGGAAATGTGGGAACATGGAGTTTTGGAAATTAGAGCCTATATTTGAGTAATTTCTTTAAAATGTGGGAACATGGAGCAGCAAGAATAAGCTGTGGGACCAATGGGCTGTGGGAACAACGGGCTGTGGGACCAATGGGTTATGGGAACATAGAGCTGACCCCAGAATTACATGTAGCCTATACAGTACAATGTAATGTAACAAATATATTTGTATGCACCAATTGAGCATCAGATGTAAAAGACAATGGCTTGGTTTACTTGGGACATTTAATTCCAAATGAACTCACTCTAATTCTTAAAAAAGCTTAATTCCGCTTTGAAAACGTCATGTAAACACTTCACAATTTGAAATTAAAAGATCAAAGGGAACTCGAGTAAACTATTTAATTTTGAATTATTAATACAATGTAAACATAGTGATTGTCCACTCCTGTCTATTGTCACTACTGAGTCACTAGTGGTGGGCAAATTAAGTCTTGTTTAAACTCCCAACTATTTATAGCTGGGTCTCTTACCGTCCAAAAAGGGCCTAATCGTTACGCGCTGGATAGAAGCACCAAAATCGGTGTAGACCTTCCTTAGGGTGTTCTCCATCATTTCAGAAGGGGTGCCCCAAATTTCAATATCATTAAGGTCATTTTTATGGGGTAAATCCAAGATGGCTGCCCAAAACGAGCCAATAGTAGTAAAATGCTGTACTGCCTGGACATAATGGTGTTATGGGCCAATCCACCTATTTGTGTGTGATGTATACAAACTGAACTTTGAAAATATGTGCAAAACTTACCATGAAAACAATGTTGTATATGTCTTATTTAGATTCAAAAAGAGGAAAATCATAAAAACCATGGTCAGAATGAGATCACTACAATTGAGAGCTAATTTCTGGGCAGTTAGCTATTGAACCAACATTCATTAAGAGTTTTAAAAACTTGCAGTGGGTCATATCTATGAAATCCAAAAAGAAAATTGTGGTTAGAAAATTTAGGGGAGAAGAGATAAACCCTTGAACTGGGCCACACATAACTCTCCCAATGTTAGCATGCTAGCATTAGCAGGTTCAGACACTCAGTCTGCTCTTCAGACAAAGATAGATGGCAAACAATAATTTTAATCCCACTTACACATGCGCACACACACACACAAACTACTACTACTTCCTTAGGACCCCCTCAATGATTTAAGCCTAGGAGTCCAACTGAAATATTCATATCAATCAAGTCAATAATACATGTACATATCAAGTGTCAGTGACAGCTTGGATGATTTACTATAGGCCATTACAAAATAAAATGTATGCTGATGTTCAGATATGTATATCTCAGTTTTAAGTGTACAATGGAGTGATAAGGGCATTTATGAATATATCATATATACAGTATATTGACAGATACTTTATATTTTAAAAGAGCAAAATGGTAACATGTCTGTTTTTCATCTACTTTTGGCTTTAATCTAGATGACATGTTGGCTACCTAACCACTTAATTTATTGTTTGCTGGTTATTTTTTATTTGTGGGTGTGGTCCTTTATTTAAAACATGTCTGCCTGCCTTCCCTCTCTCACATAGGCTACTAAAATAGTCTTTCAAAAACTTAAAACAACAGCATGTGGAAATCCTATTGGCTTTGGAGGGCTAAAGTCAAAGTAGCCTAAAAGTCATCAAGACTATACTGTACTCTACTGTATTGCACTGTACTGTACTCTACTGTACTGTAATGTGATATACCGTACTGTACTCTACTGCACCGTGCAGTATGCTACTGTATTATACTGTACTGTACTGTACTAGACTGCACCGTACTGTATGCTACTGTACTGTACTGTACTTAACTAGACTGCACCGTACTGTATGCTACTGTACTGTACTGTACTGTACTGTACTTTACTATACTGCACCGTACTATATACTACTGTACTGTGCTGCACCGTACTGTATGCTACTGTACCGTACTGTACTGTACTATACTCTACTGTACTTTATTATACTGCACCGAACTGTATGCTACTGTACTGTACTGTACTGCACCGTACTGTATGCTACTGTACTGTACTGTACTATACTCTACTGTACTTTATTATACTGCACCGTACTGTATGCTACTGTACTGTACTGTACTGCACCGTACTGTATGCTACTGTACTGTACTGTACTGTACTATACTCTACTGTACTTTATTATACTGCACCGTTCTGTATGCTACTGTACTGTACTGTACTGTACTGTACTGTACTGCACTGCACTGTACTGTCCTGTACAGTACAACTACATAGAACTGAAACATGTAGAGCATTCTGAGGACATGTACAATATTATGCAAAAGGGTGTAGTGGGAATGAGTTATGTTACTGTTACCACTCAAAATCTTGAAGGTTATAAAAAGTCATTTTGTTTGGGGGGGGGGGGGGGGGGGGGGTGTATGATAGACTATCCTTCCTCCCAGACTATTTGTGTGCCTTGCATATCAAGAAAAAGAGTACAGGTAATGATTTACTTTCATATGATTATTGTTTTTCTATATAGATATTTCTCCTATGGGTAAGGGTGGCACAAGACCTACGGTACATGTTGTCCATCAGCTGTCAGTTTTGATAGCAACTTAAGTACTCAATGATTACTGAGCTAACTAATACAACTTTTGGCACAAGTACTAGGTGAGGACTTGTCTGCAAATAAAACAAAACAATTTACCTCTGTCTTCTTACTCAACATATACTAAGAAATCATTTCCATTTAATTTAAACTGAAGCCATACTGTGGCATACATGTAGGCCCATATTGAGTAATCTGTAATGCCATTCTAAAGATGACTGAAATGCTCTCACAATATGCACAATGCCTTGTAAAAATATAGAATTAGGTGATCTTATGGGGTTCTTCATACATATGGAAAGGTCCTGTCTTTTACCCTCTCTCATACAAATAAAATACGTTTATCTGTTATGGAAATTAGAGGACGGAGAACCTGCTACCTAGGGCATCTTGCACTGACACTATCCCATTCAGATCGAGCATTAGGAGCAGTCTATTCTCACCATAGTTTTAGTGTGGGCAATGCTCATTTTAATTCAGACCAAGAATCTTCTCAAATCGTTCACAATGTTACATGCTGTCAACCACATAAGCACAGACTCACCCATACTTTCACACTATGTATATTTTGTAGTTTTATCAATCTGGTCAAGCAGACTACCCTTGCTTCATCTCTGCTGAGGACTATATTAACATTTTCAGCTAAGTGTAATGCCATGTAATAACAGTGTAATGCATTACCAACATGACATATTGTATATGACATGGTAGACAATTTTTTTTCCAGGGGCACCCCTTCTAGGATGTCTTCAAATCACTCAAGGAACATGTGTACCGAATTATATGCTTCTATCCAGCGCGTAACGATTTCTCGGCTTAAAGCCCCTACTATTAGACACGTTTCAAATTTGGGTTGGTAGGCCAACTTGAAGTTTCAGTAACGGGGACATCTTCTGGTGACAAGTCATGGCTGCAATTAAATGCGCCCATTTTGACAAGCAAGGATTCTTGAGAGATGGGACAGAACACGTTTTGAAAACCTAATTTTGAAAATGCAGAATATGTTGTTGATGGTTATATATTCATGAAGATAAGTATGTGTAGTTTTCAGGCATGTAAAAATACAGGCTCCAGGTAAAAAGGCATTTTTAACAAATTAACATGTTTACCTTCACACCTAGATTTTTGTCAACTCCGTCAGACACAAGAAAAGTATATAATTAAATTATATTATATTATTATAATAGTCCAACAAGAATCTTGAGCTCTGATTTGTATTGTAATGATTAGGGCTGGGACATTTACTAGTTAATTTCGATTAATTAATTACACGATTAGATAAATTAATTAACTTAATTAAAACAATTAATCGCAGTATAATGTAGCTACATAGTTCTGGATTAGACCAGTGGAGGGCAGTATTATGCCTGATGGTGAACAGCCTGCTGAAATTGATAAGAGTTCTCTCTTCTTTTAAAAATGAATAATATTGTTAGATTAAGCTTATTTATTGTAATTATCCAAATTCCATGTGAAAGCAAATATTTTTCACTGTTCTCAAGTCAGATATTTAAATGCGATTAAAATGCGATTAATTCGATTAATTAATTTCAAAGCCTATAGATTAATTTGATTAAAAAATGTAATCGAGTCCCAGCCCTAGTAATGATACTTAGTTACTTTGATGTACAATAATATGTAATATATATATTTAAATTTTAATTGAAGACTGTTAGTTATTAACACACAGAGTTCGAAAAATTGCCATTTTCAGACTTCATCTTTTATTTTGCAACCATGAGGAAAACACCTAAAGTGGTTAGGATACATGGTGGTATAGATCTAATGACGCTTTATTGCCTAAACAAAAAAAATGATTAAAGAATTAGCTTTTTCCCCAAAATATTACAAGAACATCTGAAAGTGCTGAGAAAAATCTTACAGAGTTGACAGAAAAACTGACGGAGTTGGCAAACTGGTCTGATTTTTGGAGCCTATTTAGTGCAAAATGTTTTTTTCACAGCTTATTTTGTAGTTTTGTTACATTCTTAAGCTTCTCTTTTTAAAAAGTGTATTTGTTTTGAATTAAACTTTAGTTTTAACTTTTTCGTCCATTTATCGAAAAATTATGTAGTTATATGCGTTATATGCACATTAATACACATATAATATCCTAAAATAACGTTTCCTCCTGTTTCTACGTTTGAAAAGAATATCATATCAGCATATTGAGCAGTTTTTGATGAATTTGTCAACTCCATAAGATTTTGCATGTCAACTCCATAAGAAATTTTACAAATAAACCTACTTTTCATAATAACACATGATTTTCTAACAGAAATCATCTGGTACATCAGCAGTTGCTTAAGGACTTGCCAATAAAGTTATTCTAAGCTTTTATTATACAAAATACTGAAATAACCTTTAGTTTTATACATTATGGTGTTGACGTTATGGTTGTGACATAGGTGGTCTTCCTAAAGATGCATTAATAAAATCTAATATTAAATGTGACCTTAACAGAACAGTGTCTCCATGGCATGTACACCAAACAGGAAGTAGTACCAGGCTGCTTAGAGTGTGAGCTGGCCACAATAATGGTAGATTTTTTTGTATTTAAAAAAAATCTTACGGTGATGACTAAAAGTCTGGACACATGTTCAATAGTTTAAAAAGTATATAAAAAGGTTCATAAAACATTGTACATACATGTAGTTTGATTAATTATCCAAAATACTTGATGACAGTAGCTATGATGTTTGTTATATTTCATTTTAAGCAATTATTATGGTAATGTCAAATTCTAAATCCTGCTTTCGGACATAGGGTTTTGGGTAGGCTACTGGCGACACATTACAACGTGTAAAATAAAAAATGAAAACGATGTAAATATGAAATCATATTTTATTGTACAAAACTTCTTCTATCATTCCAGCTAATTTTGTTGCAATTTCTAATTACATTTTAAGCACAAACTTGAGTTTTATCTCCCGGACATGTTTTGTCCCATCTTTCGAGAATCCCTGAGGGGTATTACATTCTAATCTACACCCTGCTCCCGTGGTCTGTCTGAGACATGTGGACACCCCCTCACACAAAAGCATATTGGACTGAGCTCGTATTTTCACACGAAACAGGACTTATGACATCTTACTGATGGTGTCAGTCTCATCTTGTCAGAAATACAAGATGGTCATAAATCTTGTCATAAACTACACCGTATTATTTCCATGACTAGGTTAATTCAAAACAGAATACTGGTTTGGTTTATTCCAATGCACCTTTTTTTTCTTCGTCTTAGCCTTAAAAGTTGAGACAGCATCACTGTACACCACATAAGGTGCACAGAGTGGCAGGCCTTTTTTCAACCATGTTTTTTTTTTTTTACTGTTGTAGACCTGCTCAGACAAGCCTGTAATATAGCTTGACTATGTTCACTTTAATTGCATAATTCTTGGCCATGTATGCATTACATGACCTTAAGACAATGTGACAGTGAAGCTTTTGGGTAATGCCAAACATAAACTAAAATCTAACCAGAAAAAGCATCCGATTTTAAGATACGATCACTAGATTTCCTTCCATTTGAAACAGGAAACAGACTACCAGTGCTTTACGAGGCAAAAACTAAGGGCCAGTAAGTGCCATAAAAGTCTTCATACTCAAGAGCACAGGCTCTCAGTCTCAACCTTTTTTTTTTTTTTGAATAAACGTTCCCCTAACCACATCATCGGGATGATGCCAGTGTCCTCTGGCTTCCCAGCCCTGGCCACCCAGCAATAACCCTTTCATGTGTTCTCATGTGTACCTCATGGTATTATAGGTAGTCTGGGAAAATCCCATGCTGCTTTGCACAATCGTTCCAATTTGAAAAGACAGCATGGATTCTATCCCTTAGTGAGGGTACCGAATCTTGGGCTCCAATCAGAGAGCGGGAAAGGGGTGGATAGGCAATGACAGCAGTCTGTTTGTGGGCACATACTGCATGTAACAACACATTACGTAATAACACCACATTAAGTCATAATGTCATAAATTATTGCATGATGCAGTGTCAATCTACGCATTTTGTAATACATTTCTTGACTGCATTTTGTAACAGAATTCCAATTTTTAGATTGCAAATATTGCAATATTGAAAAATATGGGGGCTAATATTTATAACGGAGATGTAAAAACATGCATTATTAATAACCTATAAAAAATGTTTTTTTTTTTTTTCCCCCAGTGGCGGCGGTGGCAAAACCATAATATCTCTGATGTGCCAAGTTTCATGGATGTACCAATTGTGTGAGTCAAGATCAAATCATCAGACAGAAAGATGGTCTTCAGGGTCAAGAGAGACTGTAACATACAACTAATTGTAATTAAGGTGTAGGAATGAATCACTTGGGTCAAACCGCAGCCTTGCGTTGCCTTATTTTAACAGGAGTATGTGTAAAAAAAACCTCTTATTGCGAAAGAAAAAAAACACCACAATGTCGTACCTCAATAGCCAAGTATTTATTTGGGAAATCCATTAATTTAATAGACCTTGGATTAAGGCTTATTGGGAGTAAAGTATCGATGTAAAACCAATAATACAAAAACCACAAATGCACGGGTGCAGCCGATGATTGGGGCCGCTTAGCAGTGTGATGCTGACAGGGAGCCATGGGGACTGATCTGGAGTCAGTCCAGGAATGGCCGCCGGGGGAATGCGTCTGCTGTTTTCAGGTGTGGCCTACACCTCCAGCTCGAAATCAAAGTACTGGGGGTCGAAGTAGTGAATTCTGGTGTAACCGTCCTCTCCTCCGCTGCTGTAGCTGTGGTGATACAGATGATGGGATGGGGAAATGTTAGGACACAACACCAACAACCAGAAATAACATGCAAATATGTGCAATAATGCAGAATTATGTTTAACCTAAATTTAGTTGAACCTGAATTATGTTTAGCCTAAAAGGCTTAAAACTACACGTTTGGGCACCTCTTTGTAGAATTTCAACACGCAACTAATCAGATATGACACTCAGGAGTCATGAATCATAAAAAAATAATCTCCTTGTAGTAGAAATGTCTTACCTTTTGCCATCAGGGTGGAATGCCACACAGTTGATGGGACCGAAGTGTCCCTTTACTCTGCCAAACTCCTCTTCATATGCAGCATGGAAGAACCTATGGGGAAGCAGGAGCACAACATTAGCATGCTCAGGAGCTCATGTAGGGCTGGGCAGTATGGACCACATCTGATGCAACGGTTGACACTCACTATGCATTATAGGGCTGTAACGATACACTCAGCGCATGATTCTGCATTTTTGACCTACGGTTCGATACACCCTGCGATTGTATCTCATTTGAAGCTTGGAAGCACAATCACATCGAATCAAATGGATGTTTTCTGGACTGAAGGATAACAAAACTTTGAAAAGGCATATCACGATACTACGCCTTTACGTCACGATACAGTATCGTGACACTGAGTATCACAATTTCTCGGTTCGATACAATATCGTTACAGCCCTAATGCATTAATATGAAATAATGCACAGTGTTTGCTTGCGAAAGCATAACTTTTCTTTGGGAACAGTTAAGACTGCTCTGAAAGGGTTGATAACTGATGATGATAGAGGAGAGTTTGTGGATGAATACTCTCAGCTCAAATAGTGGAAATGAAGTCATCTCACAACAATGAGAAAAGCTCAGCAGGAGAGGGCAGTGTGTTACCATCCCACAGAAATGAATGTGTAATGAGCTGCCAATTTCAGGGGTCGCTGGCTTTACAAATTTCCTTTGTTACGGTGCATATCACATCATGCATGTCATGTCCCATTTTTGAGACACAGACACAGAACCTTACGCCCAATTTACAAGGGCGCTTCCAAAGCGGTAGAAGCGTGGCGTTCCATTATTTTCCGTTGGGACACGGCAGCGAGGCGAGAAGTGGTGACGTAGGGAAGCGAGGGTGGCGGGCGGTGGGCGAGCGAGGCGAGAAAGTTGAGCTTGGCTGAAAAATGTAGCGGCACCGCGAAGCGTTAACCAATGGGAGAGCTTTCAACGCCATGACGTCACATGCGTCACCAGCACTACTGGGATATTAAAAATGGAGGCTGTTTTGATTTCGGTGGTGTCAAATCTGCCGATCGTTTTTCACAGATGGTTTTAAAATAAATGACACTTGGGTTAAGGTGACCAATATATTCGCTCCTGTTTCATCATTTTAATTTGTACATACAGTGTTTGTGATTGAAGAGAGACGGTTGTTTGACCACAGCATTTGCTAAGCTAAGCTAATTTGACCGGTAAACGATGCTACGTCACCACGCGAGGCGAGCGAGCAGGTTGAAAGCGGGTGGAATTCGCTTACATGTATCACAGCCGTTAGGACATAACATTTGGATGCATAGGGACGGAGAAGAAAAGGTTTTAATGCTCCCCTAAAGAGCAATGGCTGATGCTTCTTACTTATTAGGAACCACCTCGATTGTTTTTGTCAGATCCAAAAATAGAACTAGAAGATTCCATTCCTGAAAGAAACCCAGAGCATTTCAGACCAAGGCTTTGAACCAGAATCTAATTTTTTTTCTGTTTTCTTTCTGTTCTAACCAGTTCAGGAAAATCGGGTGGAAAACAGATTAGGGTGGAACAAAAAAACAGATATGTTAAAATACTATTCTTATGAATCATTTGGCAAAAAAAAAATCTGGTTCAAGGCCCTGGCAAATCTACACAAATATTAACTTGAAAACAGTGACTCAGATGTCTCTTTGGCCAACTTTTGAATATGCCTAAGGAAGAGCTCACCTGGCCTCGAACTTGCCGATCCTGGTAGAGGTTGTTGTCACCTCCATGGCCTCCTGACCACCTCCCATGACCACCTACACACACACACACACACACACACACACACACACACACACACACACACACACACACACACAGGTTAGCACTTTCTCTAGTCGCTCACACACACCCTCACACACTCACACACCACAAATCCAGGTTACACAAATGCAGGTAAAGACACTTTCTCTTACCGCTCACTCGCGCTCACACACATACACACAGGTTATAGCACATTCTCCAGTCGCTCACACACATGCACACACCACAAATACAGGCTAGTACTTCCTCTTGTCGCGCACACACACACACACACACACACACACACACACACACACACACACACACACACACACACACACACACACACACACACACACACACACACACACACACACGTTAGCACTCTCTCTTGTCGCTCACAATCACACACAAACGCACGTACACACACACCCTCATATCACAAATACAGGTTAGCGCTTCCTCTCATTTCACACATCACACGCACAAACATGCACATGCACACGCACACACACAGGTTTTGGTTTGAGTATGTGTTGTGGGTCTTACATGGTCCATAATAGGAGAAATGGCAGCAGAGTTAACAGGTCTCTCCGTCTTGAAGGACTTGATGTGGTCCAGTGACGTCGAGTCAAACAGCTGTGATGGAAACGGAAAAGTCAAGACGAGCTTTCACAAGAGCTGCAGGCTTGTTTTTAAATATTTATCTACAATGTCATCTCCTCCATTTGACTCTAAAACACAACTGTCTCCCCTGAACGTGAAAATGAAGACAACTGGAACAGCCCTAGGCAAACAAGATGAGACAAAAAGCCAAGTGGTTTGGCACTGAAATCTGTTACAGAGTGCCAAAGGCCAGACATTCATTTAAATTGGCAAAACAATCCAGTTTTGTATTGATTGAAAGGCATTGAATTTTACACACTCTACTCTGGGGCTTTCAACAACTGCTCTGCCAAATTAACAGGCACAGAATGATCAGAGGGTACGATGCCTGTGGAGTAGTGCTAAAACTGCAATATTTTCAGTCGCAGGTATTCAGCTCCTGCTCCCACTGTACGAGTGAATCACAGGGTTTAATTGTTCATATCTCACAACCTCACACTACATGACCCGGGGGTCGGAATGCGACCCGAATGCTCACACTGCACGACACGACAGACAACAAAAACGTGCACCTGAGGTGGAGGCGAGGATGCGCTCAAGAGCGAATCGCGCAGCCCTGACAATTTGTGCCTTTTCGTGCATAGGTAATGTGGCCTTTAAGTTCCCATAGGAAAAACCTCTTCCATCCTCTCCTGTCTTGGGCCCTCCACTCCACACTATTTGTTCCTTTCTTCATGTCAAAGAATAGTCTATTAGAGCAAAATATTTCAAGCTCGTACTGTTCCGGGATCCATATGACGTCAGGTGCACGCCCCTTTAGGAGACCTTTGGAGCAGGGCTTGACACTGGCACCTTCCAACCGGCCAAATACTGGTAAAACTTGGCTGTGGCTAGTAATACTTTCAGTGTCACTAGCCAATTTGGCTGGCGGTTTATTCTTTGGTATGACATACGCATCATAGTAGCCTGAATTCTGTTGTTTTCCCCTTGTGCATCAATTGTTTGCATTCAAGTTCAAGAAAAAGCCCAGCAACTTAGTTTCTGTTTGCTTGATATACTTCCATGTAGAAAGCTGTACACTCATCTTGCTTTAGCACCTAATCCTTTTAGGTTAGACGTACACTTATCATAATAAATAAAGAAAAAAAAACAATATGAAATCTGTGGCTAGTGATTAGGGCTGCGTACCGAATTTCGGTCCGGTCCTGGCACCGACCGAAAAGCCACATAGTATCGAATATCAAAACAAAACAAAAAAAACGGTGCCTTATTTCGATACCTTTTGTGCGTTTCAACAGTCCCTGCTGTGTCAATAGTAAATCTGTGAACCAATAGCCATGTAGTCATGAGAAATTGTCATTTGTGATTGGCTTCAAAGGACCTGGGTGGGCGGGACGAGCACGAGACATTTCATTCATTCAAAAAGTACTAGCGTTTGTTTACTCGAACAGCTGACAGTCGGTGAGGATATGTTGTAGGCTAACTTAGTTGTAGCTAGTTGCAGTTAGTTGTAGTTGCAGTTGTAGCTAGTTGCAGCCCTGATAGACTTGCTGAGATCTAAAGTGTGGTTAAACTTTGCTCGTGTGACTGGACGCAAATAGAGCCAGATGCTCCATTTGTGATAAAGCTGTCCCTGCGAAAGACGGCAACACGACTTGGCGAAACATTAACGCACCAAATCAAGGCTAAGAGCCGAAAGCTGCGCTGAAATTTACAAGCCATGGACGAATGGACATTAAAAATATTATTGTTTGAAATGAATTTGTATTTGTTAGTAAGTGTTTCTTGAACTCTATATAAGAGTAGGCTTATATGCGCTGCTGCCCCGTTTGTCTCTTCAGGCAGTGCCTGGCGCGGGCGCGGCTCAATCAGCAGAGTCCTGTACAGTTGACGTTGAGGCTGTGTTGTGCTGAGGTGTTAATTTTGAAACATGTTCAACAACCCTTTTGTCCAACGAAGACGTGTGTGTTTGTGCAGTCATGATAATAGTGGTAGAACTACCGTCGCGCCAATCTTCCTCTGATGCTGTCGTTTTAAACCTCCTTGAGTGTGCACTCTCCTCTCCACTTGCGCACGGCTACTGTAGTTTTGATAAGAATCAATGTGTGGGCGATCGCTAAGGGGTTTATAAAGTGCGGAGATTTGAAACTTGTTCCCGCGGAGGGCAACGGCGCTAAAAGACCCACTCGACATCCCTTCCATGCGATGCGTTAAGACAGCGGTAGCCCCTTAATGCGCGCCGTACCTCCAGTGGCACGCGGTAATAGTCATTGAAATGTAACTACCATAGCACTAGAATACTATGACACAACACAGGCCCTTTAGTAATGCACCACGACTTGGTCATTACCATACTGGTAACAACAAATTTATAAAGCCGCGTCTTAAGGGGTTAAGATAGCGTCTCCCAGACATCCCAAGTTCCAAAAACGTATTACATGGAGCTGCTTATCAACCCCGGACACCCCGACCAACACATTTGCAAATTAGTGTTACATTGTTTGTCAATGCCCTCTCTGTCGTCCAGTCTGTATATAACTGCCTGCTTTTTTACCCAGGACTTTTGCAGGGCGCCCTACGAAGTGCATGTAATCTATTTCAAGTAGGCTACCCCACGCATGACGCACGAGTCATTATAGGCTATTCCTCTTTCCCGCATTGGCAATTGAAAAAACGCGAACTTGCATAGTCTGCTTTATCTGACTCACGGGCATCGGAGAGCCAATATCAAATATCAGGGACTTTATTGGACTTTCATTGGGATGTCTGGTCTTCCCAATCTGCAGGTTATGTATGAGTCAAGCGGTCAGGTGAAGGAGAGCGTGTAGCTACGTGAATTCAAAAGCAAATAATACGCATAAGCTTCTAGAGAGAGAGAGAGAGAGAGAGAGAGAGAGAGAGAGAGAGAGAGAGAGAGAGAGAGAGAGAGCAACCTGCACCTGGAAGTGTGTATGTGTCTAATGCTCTTTTGCTCTATGATGTTGAGATTACTAAATAATTTATTTATTTCTGATTTGGGTTTTGGTGGAAAATTAGTAACAACGTGATTATTTGCTGCAATAGGCCATCTAGTAATAATTTGTGAAATAACAATAGCCCTAACCTAGGTTTGCCTAGAGCAGGGGTGTCAAACTCAAATTGACCGAGGGCCAAAATCAAAATATGGAACAAAGTCGGGGGCTGAGCTCAAGATTTATTTTTAATAAATTGGCTAATTTCGAGCTGGCACACACTTAATACTCATAGTTTAATTTTACACACGCTGGCACATATTGTATTGCATAGGAGTATGAGCTGTGTCATTGGCCTGGGCCCGCTCATACCTCTGAGAAACACCAAATTTCATGTTCAAGTCTTGGTACACTGTACATTGATGATGTTTGAGGGCCAACTGTAATACATATTTGAAATGAGCTCACAGGCCAAATAAAATGGCTCCACACAGGCCAGATTTGGCCCCAGGCCTGAGTTTGACACCCCTGGCCTAGAGATTATGACAATAGTAGGCTACATAGCAATTGAAGTAGGCTACTCATTGATTGCTGAGCTAACTGTCATCCAACTGTACTCCTGCCTACTTACTCAACACCTAGGCTACTTAGAAATCATCTTCTATATTTCATTTGAACTGAAGATACTGTATATATTGAGTAATCTGTAATAACATCATAAGATGACTGAAATGCACTCACCGTATGCACAATACTACTTGTGAAAATTTAGAATTTGGTGATCTTATGGGTTCTTCATAATAATAACTTCAAAACAACAGGTATCGAAAAACGGTATCGAAAAGCACTGGTATCGAAACCAAAGTATCGAAATTGGCACCGTATCGAAAAAAACAAAACGATACCCAGCCCTACTAGTGGTATACCTGAATGGCTAGTGACTTGGGACTTGGGAGTGGCCGGTAAGTGAAAAAGTTAATGTCAAGCCCCTTTGGAGACTTACGGCTGAGAATAAATGGCGTTACCTTACCGCTGTAGCTGCAGTCACATTTCATGCCATTGTGATTTTCATTTCATTTCAATTCATTGTGTAGCCCTACATGACCATCAAAGAGGCCCACGCCTAACTAGCTACACTGTAATTCAGGACGTTAGTGATTGTGATGCCACTGCGTGTGTAAAGGGTGGAGGAGTTCTCTTGCCTTGGCGGAGCAGTCTTTGGAGGCGGTGATGATCATGGTGAGGTCCACGGAGGACTGGATGTCGTTGATCTGCTTGGTGTGTTCCTTCACCGTCTTCAGGATCTCCCCAGACTGGGCAGGCACACACGCATAGGCACACACAGACAGACACACAAACATTAAATACATCCGGGATGTGGTAGTGAGCATATTTGTGCTGATATGGACATAAATGAAAGGCTGGTACCAGACCCGCAAATCATCTACTCCACTCTAGCCATTCATCATACAGCCATCCCAGCAACCCACCACAATCTACACAATTAACCCTCCCACCTTCCACACACATTTCACGCATTTCCTTCTTTGCCCAATATCTCTGATTACTTTATCTATGTGACAAATATTGATGTGTCCTTGTAAGAGGTACACTAAAAAGAAAAAACACAACATCTTATTTGGTGCCAAGAATTAGCCACAACACCATCTGGTACCTTGGCACTGAAATGGTTGATCTCTCCATTCTCATGGCCGGCGATGACAAAGTCCCCGAGGGGACCCCAGACGGCACTGGTGATCTTCGACTCGCTGCAGGGCATGGACACGTAGGGCTGGTTGTCCTCTGAAACAACACGGAGATGAGAGATTGCATGCGTGATGGTTGAGTACTAACAATGAAATAAGTTTCATAATTGAGCTTTTGAGGACCCCTCTTTCAGGTCAAGACTGTGAATATCATAATATGTAAATTGACTGACTAGAAGGGGTTGGATGAAATCCATTCATGAATGCTGAATATTAGCACTAACAATCAAACAGAATGAGTAACGAGTACAACCATATCATTTTGGGAAAGAATATAATTCCTGGCAGAATGTGTAACAAGCACAACCATATAATTTTGGGAAAGAATATCATTCCTGCTATTACATCTATTTTACTGACCCAACAAGCACTAGGATCACTGTCTCCAAGTTCAGGGAATGGAGTATAAAAGTCTGCAAGGCTAACGACTACAATGTTTCCATTGCTTGGTAAGTTGGGTCTGGTCACATTGGATTGTACTCTAAACCAGTGTTTCCCAACCAAGGGTACGTGTACCACTAGGGGTACGCGAGCACAGTGCAGGGGGTACTTGGAAAAATATTATTATAACAAATGTATGGAGCAGTCATATCAGGACAGAGAAAGTAATATAGAACATGAATTAGGGGGTACTCATGGCACAACTAAGATGCTTAGGGGGTACGCAAGACAAAAAAGGTTGGGAAACACTGCTCTAAACAGCTGAATCAACTTCAGTAGAGGTCCAAAAGCAACTGTGTAATGTGACTGATTGTGACTGGAGGGATTTGTAAAAAGTACAACAAAACATCAGACAAAAGTCTGGCAGGTGCGATACACGGTAGTAAGGCATACCAATCTGTGCAGGGTCTCTGAGGTCAAAGAAGTTCAGGTAGCACTGGTAGCCCATCTGTTTGTCTGTGGAGAACATGATGATGTTTCCACTGAAGTCAAAGCCGCAGGTCCTTACAGCCGAACTCGTCTCCAGCAGAGCAAGCTGTTTCCCTACAAATAAATAATAAAAACATAAAAAAGAACAAGCACAATCATGACATGTCCGCAAAATGGCCAATGCTTGCGTAACTTTTTTTTGCATCATGTGACACAAAGACACACAAAGTCCATATCTAGTGAAAGTTTAATAGAAGGTTTTTATTCCCCCATGTGAGTCTAAAAACTAAAATCAATCAAGTCATCCATGATGGAGCTATTGACAAATCAATTGGCCGGACAAACACACACAAAGAAAGACCAGGTCACTGGCCAAATAGGTTACCCTCCAGGTGTGGTGGACAAAGACAAAGACAACATAAAAACACAAAGACAACATATTGCCAGATCTAGTGCCTTAGGCCAAGTGAGCTGACATGCATGTCATGTATATCAGTACAATGAGTCAAAAGAAAGTCGAGGAAAAAAAAATCACATTAATTTATCGGGTGTGGCCACTTACCAGTCTCACAGTCCCAAAGTCTGCAACTGTTGTCAGCGGATCCAGTCAAAACATGTTTGGTATCCCCTGAGGCAATAATTAAGGAAAAGAATATACACCTGACAGGCCAAAGCAACACACTCCAAAACCGGTCCAAAGTTTAATTTAGAAGAACAGTGATCTATTAAGTGACATAAGTGTAACACTAAGTGATATAAAGTCACTGTGTCAGACAAGAGAATGAAAGGATACAGTCACAATCCACACACCAGACAGCACCAGTGTGTCCATTATACGTGCCAAGTCGCTCTCCATTCACAGAATACCAAACATTGGCCACCTAAACAAGGGAAATCCATGGACATAATTCACACATCAACAATATACAGAATAGATGTTTTAAGCCATTGCAATACAGTCAATACCCAAATGTATGCCATATAGAACTTACTGGATCCTTTGCGACAGAAAACAGTAGGTCACCCTCCCTGTTGTATTTGATCTGTGTGATGGACCTTTCATGGCCCTGTAGCAAAATTGGTTTCTGTAAAGGGCAACAAAAACAAAAACGGGAATTAGTTTCTCCAAGTGGACATAGAATTATACCAAATGCGTTATTAAGGGTACACACTCAGCACGGTAATAGCAGCGGAGACAGACAGGACTACATGACACATCACAGACTGAACCAACACTGTGACTGAGCAAAACAGTCAGTCTAGGTGAACTCTATATAACGATGAATGCACACATGACATGATAATTGCAGTTTAAGGTGAACCATAGGCATAGTTTAAAAACATAGATTACATAATATTGTATAGTATATGCCTGAAACGGATGAGGGAAACTGCCATCTGCTAGTTGAAGATAATGAGTTCTGTTGTCTCAGATTCAACTGATGGATGGACGACGAAGGCTGAAGTGTTAACTTCAATGCTTCACAGAAGACGCCCATCCGATATATACACACATTATATAACACTGTAATCTTTTCAAATCAATTAAGTCATGAAATTGACACAGATGTCAGTTTATTTACTGCTGATCATGCCCAAATTGCTAGCTATTGACAAGGGTAGCTGGTGGCTAACGATAGCATGATGACTATCTGGCCATAATATTTGCTTTCTGATTATATTGAGTCTTTAGCCACCTACAATACATTCGAATACAAATGATGTCTACGTACCATAATTGTTTAGGTGATATCCTATTTGTTTAATGACTTAAAGGCGATTTCTGTAAAAGAAATCGGCACGCGTGCAAACAGCACCCGGTTTGGCGGCGGAAAGGAAATGTTGCACTTCCGGTGTTCATACATAACTTCCGTGTGTAACCAATATTGCTGGCCGCACGAGTTCCCCTTATGAGACAGGCATTGCATTCCATGTCTTTGACTGAGCTCTATTACCCTGACCTATGCTCTATTATCATCTTTATCTGCTATTACTTATCTGCTTAATAAATGCATGTATATGCAATGAACCCATAATAATAATATAATAATAATAATAATAATGTATATTGGGGCAGTCATGGATAAGCGGTTAGGCCCTAACGGTTAGGGCGTAAGACCCAAAGGTTGCCGGTTCAACTCCCGACCTGCCAGGTTGCTGGGGGGGAGTAATTAACCAGTGCTCTCCCCTATCCTCATCCATGACTGAGGTAACCTGGTCATGGTACCGTACCACCGCACTGGCCCCTTAGAGTGCCATTGGGGGCTGCCCCCTTGCACTGGTGTGGCATAAAATGCAATCTTGGTGTGTGCAGTGAAGACTTGTGTGCTGTGTCACAAGGACAGTGGGAGTTGGAGTTTCCCAGGTGGGTTTTCGGCGTATTCATTAAATCATATCTTTCTCACTGTCTCACACACACACACAAACACCCTCCCAAAGGTCTGACATACATAATTACTCTGTACACTATCTCTATAATTTAAAAAAACATACATAAATCAACAAGACTCTGGGACATATAGAATATTTTTTATTTGCAAAGTATTTGTACATGGCCTGAAAGAAAAGAAATGGAGCCTTGACATCTTTGGTACCTATTCAACACATTAAGTAGGTCCAACAGTAGTGCAAAGGAATGGAAAAATAATCTTCTTGCCCATCTTACCATGACAGATAACTGGGAAAGAAGAGGTTTGCCTTTTGTTGCAATGAACTGGTTAAAAACACAAAACAAAAACAAAAACAAAAACAAAAAACCAAAGATCTCTTCTTTATCTACGTCAACACAAATGGAAGACTTAAATGTAACTTGCTCAAGCATCTCGTGCTACACTCTTCTGGGCTGTTGACAAAAAGGGCAAATGGAACCAAATAGGAGTTCTGTTCATTAAATTTAAGTAAGAATGTTGACTTAAATGCTAAGAGGCTTAAAAAAAAAATCTAAAGCCAGAATAAAAGCAAAGAGATTCGATCTCTTAGGAGGAGGAATCTGTGATGGACATGGTTAGGGTAAACCCATACATTCTCTCCACAGCACAGAGGGAGGTGTTTACATCTAATTCCTGTGCTTAAACCACAAGATAGGCATCTGGACAGACCACAGGCTGGTATTGCATAGGAATGATCTGTTGTAACTTTTATTTTTTAACCCTGATTAAATACAGAGGAATGGAGCTGGATAAGAAAACCCTCATCATTCAGATGAAAAAAAAAGGTAGTGTCATTATCGTACATGACCATACATTTCCTCAACCCCTCCGTCTATCCAAGACTGGAGATGGATGTTCTTTTTTATTACTTTAAGTGGTCATGATCACGTTCAACTGAAATGTTTCTGAGAAATACAATGGAATGATGGGAAGCAAAAAAAATAGCCATACTACAGATCAGCTAAGACAAAATGTATAAACTCAAAAACAAATGGATAATTCAGATTCAAAACTCAAACTCAGTGGCATGAATACAGACATTGCCATTTTGACTGCAATAAGACTCGTCAGCTACATAACCTATATGGATAGAAAATAGAGAGGAGAGGCTTGTGAGAAATACACCCTGCTGTGCTCACTCAGGAAAATAGATCTCTTTTTTTTAATATCAGAAATAATGTATAATTTATAATATATGGAGCAAAATGAAAGACATAAGTTAAGGCGAGACTGAAACTAAAGGTCAGATGTGGACCCTTTGCGCTGAATGAAGTGCCGCCATAGCTGAATCGCATAGATATAAACACTACATGCCACGTTTGTCTACTCATTTGTATTGGAACGAATAGCTGAAATCAGATCGCCGCCGAGTTTGGCCAGTACAACACCGTCATCAACCGGTGACACGGTGATGTGGACAATATCCTGCAAGTGGCGGTTACGCAACATCAATAAAAAAAACATAGGATATCGGCCCAAGAGGGTGGCGCTCATGATTGGACCACGACCAAAAGGCTAAACATGGCATTTAGTGTTCATATATATGGCTGAAACACTGCCCATGCAGACCTCAAGCAATTCAATTTGCCCACACCTCCACCTTAAGTTTTATTGTAAATATAATCCAGACAAGTGCAGCAGTAAACACACATACACGCGCACACACACGCGCACACACACAAACACACGCTCACACATACACACACTTGTACGTATATAACATATTCTCAGCTCAATCATCTCCAATGAACTGGGTAATATAGCATTCACAAGCAGCAGCAACAGCAACTTTTTTCTGTACTCCTTTAACTGCTCAAAAGCATGCTCGCTTATTTTTGTCTTTTCTTTTTTTTCACGCAATGCTTAACTGCCCAAATGGAATGGACGTGGAGTGAAGGAGCAGAATGAAGAGAAAAAAAGACAGACAAACTGGAAAAAAACAAAACAGAATATACAAGCTACTACTGAAAGGTCAAAACAACCAAGTGGCGAAAGGCGCAGCGCAAGAACCATCTCTAAAGGCACAACCATTGCCTGATGACAGCCCATTCTTCAGAAGGAGACCAAGTCTGTGCACATGCGTACACGCAGTGTCGTGGTCTGTGTGCTAAAGCGAAACCTGAACAGCTGGTGCAGGACGGAGGAGGAACTGGAAGAGGAGGAGGAGTAGAGGTGAAGCGATTGTGGGAGAAAAGAAGGCAAGGGGAGGAGGTGAGGTGGGGGATGGGCTTTTGGAGGACTGACGCAGAGAGGGAGAGAGATAGCGAGGGGGGGTGGGGGAGTTGGTATGGGATGGTATGGTATGGGGGGGTCCTCAATCCTGGACTGCGAGCATGTGTGCCTCTGGCTGAAAAAGGGATTGTGGGAGAACAGAACAGAAGGGAAGGAGAGCAGGTGATGGGAGGCCTGTGGACAGGCTTCAGGAGAGAGAGAGACAGAGAGGGAGATGGGATGGTATGGTATGGGGGTTCCTCAATCCTGGGCCGCGAGCATGCAGGCCTCTGGCTGTACGTCGGCAGCCAGCTCCGGGCCGCAGTGGCACATGGCAGCGGGACAGGGGGCCTCAGTGTCGGCGGCCAGAGTCTCTGCCTGGCACTCGCCTGCCTCAGAGTCTGTGAGCTGCGAGGAGGTGGCCTGCTCCTGCTCCTGCTCTGCAGTGATCTCCTCCTCCTCCTCCTCCACCTCCTCTCCTCCTCCTGCGGCGGCTGCTGCTGCTGCTGCAGCCCCTGCTGGGGCGGCGTTACTGCCGTCTGCGTCACCTCCCGTGCTGGTGGTGCCCAGGTCCTGGATCTTCTTGCTGAGCTCGTTGCGTTCGATCTGCAGCGCCCGGCACAGCTTCTCCAGCCGCTGAACCTTCTGCTGCATGCCCTCCAACTCCTTGTCCTGCATCGTTTTCTACACAAGGAAACACAAGACAAAACTATTGTCAACAGGCCAGGAGGTGTACTAAGAACATGGTTAAGTGAGTGATTAAGTGATAGTTAAAGTGATACTTAAAGGGGTAAGCTAGTGAAAGTCAATGGATCCGTGTAGCATGCTAGCTTAGCGACCTATTCCATCTTTTAACTTGTCTTAAAGCAAGACAATGCTTAACATGAAAAATAAGACACTTTACCACCTTTATAAACCCCAGCCAACGATTTTAACTGTATTAAGCCCCAAAAATAGTGGCATACCCCTTTAAGTTAAGAAAACTTGACTTAGTTAACCTACAGGAAGTGGCAAACCTGTTATCAGATGTACCTGCAGGCATCATTTAGTTAAGAAAATGAGTAGTATACTTGTTTTTTTGTTTTGTTTATAAACACGGTGTCGTGAGGAGGGGCATGACACTGGCAGCCAACCGCGTGAGCTAATTTTTTGACTGACAGCAGTTTCCAACAATCCGAGGTTGAGTTGTGCGCATCCAGGGTCGCGCAGGCAGGGGAAGAGAAGAATTTAGAACCCATCTATAGGCTCTTCGATTCAATGAGTTACTTCAACCACAAGGTTAACCCAGTTTACTACTGAACCAGCTTCTTAATGTAACCCCCTGGTATTGCCACTGCCTACCTGCCTGCACAGGTTTCATTTGGTTTACCAAGACATTTCTCTGAAGGCAAGTTTTCATTATACTTCTTTATGTAATATTGCCTCGGAGAAAGGCATCTGCTTAGTATGTACTGCAAATTGAATGACTAAAAGAGCACTGACTTTATGTACACAGGAACTGTGATACCACCAGTGTTCTATTAACTCGCGCATTATATTCACAGCTAGGGCTGGACAATATGGAAAAAAACTATATCACGATAACAATATGTCAAAATATAGCACAAACATACGTTTTCAGTTATTCACTTTATTTGCTCTTTATTTTTTCATGTCGCCAAACAACCTTTCTTTAAAATGGATCTTTTTCTTCTTATTTTTTACAGTTACATGAACTTCTAGTGTGTTTTGTGACAAGATGAAATGTAATTAAATGGCATTCAATTGTATAAAATTGATAAAAATTACTGTCACGATATAAGCGATATAGGAGAAAAGTCACAATATACACTTTTATATCACGATAACGATATATATCGTCATATTGCCCAGCCCTATTCACAGCCCATGGCAGTCCCAGTAGCCCATCACTCCATACTCTTTACTGACTAGTCAACTGAAAATGAGAACGACAGAAGAGTGTAATTATCTCCTATTATGCATGGCCTTCATTAGGCCTACTGTTGCGTGGCGAGCTTCATTTCAGAACTTAAACAATGACAGATAAAGCCTCTTTACGGCATCTCGAATTGACTGCCATCACTGGACAAAACCAAAGTCACAAAGCCATATCATTTGATGAAAGGAGTCACTAGGAGGGCGTGGCTTGGCTAAGAGATCACAGCCTTTTTGTACTCTGAAGACTTTTATTGGATGCACATGCAACCAATAGACAGGATAACTATCCCCAAGCTTGAACGAACGTGAAACGTATCCACAGTCCCCCCTGCCCAAACCAGGTGCTTATATACCTCCTCGGCCATGACCAGCAGGGCTTTGTTGCTGCTTTCCCAGCGCGACCTGTACATGGTCGTCTCCTTCTCTAGCTTCTTGATCTTCTTGGTCATCTGTGGGAAAAACAAAGACAGGCAGATTAAGGCAAGGGGCTTATGTGCATCTGCTCCCGTGTCTCCACTTGGAGCGAGTCAGAGCGACAGTGTAATGTATAGTGTGTCATTTCAGCATACACCCTAGCCCAGTGGTTCTTAACCTTTTTTTTCTTAACGCAACCCCTTACCTGTGCCCAAAACAAGCCGTGCACCACTTTCCCTAACGCCTACACGTGTATATGCACAAAAAATGAATTAAGTGATTTATTACAATGATTCTTGCTTGAGACATTAATCTTAATCACTTAACATAGGGACCAAAACACGCTTTAATTTGGTTTTGATTTGGCCTAATTATAATGTTCGCAAGCAGAATTTTGGTTGCATCCTCTACAAACAAAAGAAATCCATGCAACCCATGAAATCTCTGGTGCACCCCAGGTTAAGAACCAGTCAGTCAATGATAGCATTATTATCTTGAATAACACATTAACATAACATACAGTTCTACTGTATTGAGGACCTCAATGATTTTAAATGTAATTCTGACATGGAATAACACACCAAAAAGTAGAAATGCACCGCAAATTCGGCCGCAGAAAATATTCGGCCGAAAATGCAAAAAAAGACACTTTCGGTTTTCGTCGGAAAGCCAATTGAGTGGCCGAATCGGAGGCCGAATAGAAAATGAATTGAAAATGGGCATTAATTAAGCTAATATCAGTTCTACTCTAACATTTGAAGACTTCAAATACACATTTATTTTCTTTCAAAAACATGTCAAAACATTTCTTGCAAATCGTAGATTTAAGCAATATTTCAAAATAGTGAAAAACCTAACTTTTGATAACTTTTGACTGAATTGTAATATTCGGTTTCGGTTTTCGGCCAAGTGATTCATTATTATTCGGTTTCGGTTTCGGCCACAAATTTTCATTTCGGTGCACCTCTACCAAAAAGGATATCAAGTGTGTGGATTTCACAGGGGGAAGCGTACTCACCTTCTCCATCTCCTGTTTGAATGTTGTGAACACCTCGTTGCTCTTGGAAAGCGTATTCTGGAACTCCGCGAACTTCTCGGTGTATAACGATAACTAGACCAGAAGGGGAGAGAACATGGACATTGATGGAACGATGGAACGATCAAAACACAGAGAGACACTGATGTTAGACTGGGAAATGTGACCTCCATATTCCCACACCTTTTCCCCATTCAGTAAATAAAATAAAAGTTTTTTTCACTCCTAAGGGAGTGTGTTCAGCAACTTCCTAGTCCTAAGAGAGTGTGCTCCGCTTCTGTGTGTGTGTGTGTGTGTGTGTGTGTGTGTGTGTGTGTGTGTGTGTGTGTGTGTGTGTGTGTGTGTGTATCTTTACCTGCTCCCGTAAGTGTTCCTCTTGCTGCTTCATCAGCTCATACATTCTCTGAGACTCCATGGCCTCCTTTAAAAGCTACAGGGACAAAACACAAGTGAGATTACTGTACATGTCTGAACTGAACATTCACAAAAAAACATTCACACACAAAAGACAGGAGTGTGTGATGGCAGTTGTGCATGTGTGTTTGTGAAAGCTAATAGTTAAGAACTTTGTAAATTAAGTTAAGGAGTTTGTAAATTAAGTTAAGTCGAGAAACGTATAAACTCCTTCTTCTTGTGTCGGTCCTCGGAGTATGTGATCGCAGTTGTGCATGTGTTTTTGTGAAAAGCTATAGCTAAGAACTTTGTCAGTTAAGTCAAGGACTTTTTTTTATTAATTAAGAAACTTACAAACTCCTTCTCCTTCTTGTGTCGGTCCTCGGAGTCGTTCAGGAGCTCCTGGGCCTGCCGTAGTTTAGCGTCTACCAGCTGCTGCTGCAGGTCTTTGTGCTTGAATACTTTGTCTATATGCTGTTGAAAAACAATAAAACAAACAATAAAATATACACAACAGATTTTCTTTCTCTTTTCTTGTTTGACCCAGGCCACTCTAGTCCTTGTGGAGTCAGTGTAACATACACACACACACACACTTTTTTGTATTCTATAACAGTGTTTCTCAACCGGGGTGACGAGGCACCCTGGGGTGCCGCAGAAATGTGGCTGATAAATAAATGATGTAACATAATACATATTTGTCTAAATGAATAAATGAATGCTTAGTCAGTGGAATCTTTTACCTGTCTACGTAGGTTGTGTGACGTCTCCAAATGTGTTACTTTTCTAAGTTTGGTATCGGTGGTATCGGATGCAATGTCATGTTACGACTTGTTGGTTTGGGGTGCCTTGAAATTTTTCATGAATTTAAAGGGTGCCTCGCCTAAAAAAGGTTGAGAAATACTGTTCTATCAGACTCATCATACGTGTATCTGCCTTCTTTTGATTGTCCTAATGAAGTTTGATGGCTTCATGTTTTCTTTGCAGAGCTTGGCAGGGGTAATTCTGTCACACACATGCAAACACACACACAGACACACACAGACACACACAGACACACACACATGTTCACCCCCTCACCTCTTCTCTGAGTTCGTACTGCTCGATGAGCTTCTTGAGTTTGTCGGCGAGCTCCATGTTCTCCTTGCGCAGCGTGGCGTTGTTCTCGTTGTGCTGCTCCATCTGGGCCTGAATGTCGTTCAGCGTCACCTGGAAGTGGGACGTCACCTCCTTCCTCATCTCCTCCTCTGCCCGTGCGCGCTGGACACCACTCTCCTACAGGGAACAGATAAACACGGATAACATTTTTATTTTTTATTTATTTTTATACATTTGTGTTTGGGCTTTTAAACCTTAATTTAAGGTGAGATGGCTAGAGAGGACGACAGGAAATGAGTAGGAGAGAGAGAGAGAGAGAGAGAGAGAGGGGAAGGGTCAGGAAAGGACCTCTCTGGTCGGAATCGAACAAGTACTGTTACGGCATCCCAGCCCACCGAGCCACTGAGCCCCAATGCACTTGGTTTTTTTTGGGCTTTTTGCCTTTATGATGATAGGAGAGTTGAAGTAGTGGACAGGAAATGATGGGGTGAGAGAGAGATGGGGTAGGGTTGGGAAATTACCTAAGGCCAAACTCTATTCTAAGCCCCCATGGGCGTGCAAACCCATTTATGGACGTGTGCATTAGCACACTGCGCCACAGCACCCCCCAACAATTACGTGCTTTTAAATTAATATTTACAAAGACAATGCAGCATCTTAGCAGTAACAGTCAACTTTGACCTGACCAGTACCCCCTTTCTCGACAGCATCGTTGCTAACCAGCTAGCAACCTAGCAGGTTGTCAAAGGGAAATTGCATTGCAGCCACTTACTTTAAGTAAATAACTTACTTAGCAACAAAGCTGTCGAGAAACAAATCCCGGGTAGCGCACAACATTCTAAGCAAGCTTCTAAGTTACAGAAGCACTGCATTTTCACATGGCTTTTGACTGTCCGTTCATTTTCTCAACAGTGGGTTTCCCCCTCTGGATCCCTAAAAGGACCCATTACATTACATCACATTACATTATACTCAGCTGACGCTCAGCTCCAAAGCGACTTACAGTTACTTACTGGCAGGGCTCTAAATTAACTTTTTTCGTCACCAGCCAAAATGGTTAGTAAATGTTAATCTTTCTAGCCAAACACCTCACAAATGGGCCAAAGTGGCTAGTAAGTTGGTCTTTTCTACTAGCCAAACTGAGATTTCACCAGCATTTGGCCGGTTGGCTGGTGTTAATTTAGAGCCCTGCTTACTGGTATTGGTTACAGTCCCTGGAGCTGTATGGGGTAGGTGCCTTACTCAAGGACACCTCAGCCATGGAGTGTGGTAGGGAGTAGAAGGGTGGGATCCGAACCTACAACCCTTTGATGTAAAGCCGATCTCCTTAACCTCTAGGTCACTAGGCTGCCCCATGACCCAAAGTAAATCTCCACGCACCATGGGCTATTGTGTGGCTAGGAGAGGGCCAAAGTCCCCATGTAATAGCCTTCGTTATAGTTTATACAGTGCAATGCAAGCTGTTCCCTGCTGCTTTACTGTATCTGAGCTGTGTATGTAGTAGAACGCGTCATCTAATAGGGAGCTTTAGTCTCAGTAACCACTTAGCACCTTAGTAGGCTGCAGATGGAAAATTGCATTAAAACCAACTTAATACTTTCGTTTTTTATATAGCCCCTTTCAAAACACCCTAGGTCGCTTCACATGGTATCGTGTAGGAAAGTGTGCGTGTGTGTGAGCGTGTGTGTGAGTGCGTGTAAGTGAATGTGCTTGTGGAACTAGCAGGCATAAGCCTCCAGGAAGATATGTATCTTAAGGTGTTGTTTAAATATGGCCAGTGAATGGGGCATTCTGTATGTGGTCACTTGTTACCAACTTAGTTATCAACAGCCCTGGTTTGTAAAAAAAAGTACGTCCCTACACATTTTGAGTGTGCAGTTGTGTCTCAGCAGTTCGCGGCATAGGCTCTCCAGCTTGCTATGTTTTTTTTTAATTCACAAAACACCAAGTGCCCCAACTTTAGTTTGTCACCAAATGAGGGCCAAAAACATGTCCGTGCGTACCTTGAGCGTGCGGTTGTGCCTCTGCAGCTCCCGGCACAGGCTCTCCAGCTTGCTGCGTGCCAGAACGGCCTTGCTGTGCTCGTTGCGCAGGTGGTCCTTCTCCTGGATCAGCTGCGTCTGCTTCTTCTGCAGCGTGCGCATCTGCTTCTGGGAACCGCGATGTTCCTCCAGCTAAACGACAAACGAAAGGAGAAAAAAAAGACACATAATATCACATAGCACACCATAGATATGAATACTAGATACCGCGTTGACCACTCCCTTGTATTTGAACAAATGGCTCAAGTCAGATTGCTGGCACGTTTACCCAGCATATCTCTGCCATCGATCGGTGACAAGGCAATACACATGTCATCCTGTAGGTGGCGGTAACATCTATGAGAAATAACAGTACACCGTGCTAACACGGCAGCACCCAGGCTTGGGCTAAGCAAAAAGGCTGAACGCAGCATCAACGTAGTGTAGTGTTCATATCTATGCTCAAGGACAAGCAAGACCAGGCAACATGGCGAATCACGAGTTCGTTTCTCGAAAGCATAGTTGTTATCCAGTTAGCAACTTGGGTAGTTGACAACATGGGCTAATGTAGTTAGGAACTTTGGTTTCGAGAAATGCACCCCAGCCCAGTGCAGACATCAAGGATACATTTCAAACTAGCTCCTCCCATCCTTTCCTGTTGCTTGTGGACGCAAGGCTCGACATCATTGATGATCAAAGACAAAGCTTTATTCACTATCTTACAAAAGCATAATTCAAAGTAGGGCGGCTCGATTATGAGAAAAATCAATATCACAATTATTTCATTCAATATTGCCATCACGATATTTTAAAGGATTTTTTAAAAAGAAAAAGAATTGTGCTAAACAATTCACAATCTTCCCTGCCTTCAGCAGTGTGAGTGGAGAGCCATAGAGAAACACACAGGGGGTGCATCCCAATATGTGACCTTGCCTCCTCCACTTGCCTCCTCCACTTGCTTCTCGTCATGATGACATCACTGACAACAGCATTATATTTCAATATCTTGCAAAAGCTCAATTGTAAAGTCTTTTTCTCATTTGCAATTGGGATGGTGAATGAAAAACAGTCCCTCAAAAGTTGTTGTGGCGAGACTGACAGCTGGGAAACTTTATCGTTTTCTCCACGGAGGAGGGGCCAGGAGGCGGGACGAGGAGACAAGCACAAGTGGAGGAGGCAAGGACACATATTGGGATGCACACAGTGGTGTACTGCATGACTGTTGGGTAGCTAGTCTGCCCTGTGCTCGCAATGGCTCAAGTGGAGGGGAATGTATTGCGCGAAGCGTAGCCTAGCCTACCTTTTGGCAGTACAGACGAATGACAAAATAATAGTCTCCACTCAATATTATTCATGAAATTTGATATCATTTGACAGCAATATTGATATCGCGATATAAATTCAATATATTCCACAGCCCTAATTCAAAGGTCATTATTTTATTTGCACTCAGGGTGTTCCATGGGGAAAAGGCCCCCCTCATGTTTGCCATGCCTGGGCTGACAGCAGGGATACTTCTCCACGGAGGCAGGTTGCCACCAAGGCAAGAGGCCACAAGCCACAGGACTCACTTTTGGTGACACGTGTAGCCTGAAAGAAGAGTTATTTTACCAGTACAAGTTTTTTTCTCCTACAAGCAGTGTGGTGCGGGTGACACGAATGTCGGATACTGTTCAGCAGATTACATTCACACATGTATTCACACAGAATGTTTCCTGTTAGATAGCAGCACTAAAGACGCTGAAGAAGGTTAGACCGAATGTCTGTCATGCTTACCCACTAGATTAAAACTACAAGAATTACACCCGAGTGCGGCTTTTTTACTAGATAGTAGCACTAGCCATGCCAACATTTTCTCTTTTTACCCAAGACCGCTTACTAAATGGACATTGGCCTTAATTTGACAACTAAAACCCATTAGTACATTTTACAAACAAATCAGTCTATTTAATCTTACACGCATCATATTCAAACGGAAAAATGACGCTGCACCTGCATTCGTTTCCTGATCAGTTTTTCCATCACTTAATGCGGGCGGTCAGCAGCAGAATTGGAAATATGTTGTCAGCAGGGCTCTAAATTAACGCACGCCAACACGCCAAATGCGGGTGAAAATCAATTTTGGCTAGTAGAAAAAATCATCCACTAGCCAAATTGGCCGGTAGACTCTAGCGCGCGCCCGAACGTCAACGCCCGAACGTCAAAACCAGCACAGATTTGTGGCTGACTGCCGTCTGATGAACGTAAAACGGCGCCTACATTACCCATGAACATTAGGCCTACCGTCATGATGTAGCCCACACCCATTGGCTGGCCGTTAATCACAATAACGCAGCTTCACATTCATTGGCTGCGTGTTAGATGCCCGCGCTGGAACTACTGTTGATCAAATATTTTCAATGAGCGGACTAGCGCGGATTACTTCGGTTTTGTAGGTTTTGGACGGGTGAAAAAGAATGTGGCAGTGGTTAGAGAAAGGTTATGTGTCGGCGAATGCAACTTGCAACTGTAGTGACGCTGAAATGGAGTGGTGGTGGTGGAGCGAAAACGGCATGAGTGGAGGAGCATGACAGCTGTCTGTCAAAACCGTGTAGCCCCTCTGCTGTCAGAAGTCGTCTGATATTTGCGAGGTCCTCGCAACTACCGTACCTACGATGGAGTTGTCGTTTCCTAATAATGCCCACGCCATCGGAAAGACCATGCACGAGTTTGACATGGATGATCGAGTAGGCCTAAGTGAAAAAAAACGGTAACAAAAAACTAGCGACGCTATGAAAGTAGCAAAGTAAGCTGGTGGTCTCCGTGATGTTATTGGATGTCTACTAGTTTAGACATAGCGTCGCCTAATTATTGTCATTCCAAGCGCATGATATTAGAGTGAAGCAAGTATTAATCCTGCAGGAACCTAAAGGTGTGAAGCAGCAGCAGCAGCAGCATAAGGAAACACACAATGCAGACATCATACACATCGCACTGAGTTGGCTGTGTGTGTGTGTGTGTGTGTGTCCTCCTCTTCTCCTCCCCACCCCTCTCTTCTGTGCATTGTCCATGGCATTTGGCCTAGTGTGTGAAGTTTAAGTGATACTATGTGGGGGATATGAGGTTTTGTAGTGTTTGGTTGTGTGTGTTTGCCTAGTGTATGTCTGGTATGTGTGCAACATGTGTGTTGAAGGCATGCTGTTTTTGTGTGAGGTGTAGGCCTATACTGCATGTGAGGTTTGAGTGATGGTGTAATAGGCTAGTGTTTGGCTGTCTGTGTATGGTCCAGCGTAGGTCTGGTATGTGAGAGGCATGTGTGATGCAATTCACTGTTTTCAGAGGAAATTGAATAAAAAATAATGAAAATGCAGGTAATAAAAATAATTACTAAATAATTATAGAATAAACTGAACAGTGAAATATGTTGAGTATAATGTTTATATTGTTTATCTGTGTTGAGGATATACTGTAGTTTAATGGAATAATTAAAAGCAACATAATTAACGCATGGTTTATTTTGGTGAGATAAAAAAAAATGGCTAGTTGACCTTCCATTTGGCTAGTAAGAAAAAATGTCTACTAGCCAAATTGGCTGGTGGTGGAAAAAGTTAATTTAGAGCCCTGGTTGTCAGAGACTGTGATTTCCACGTGTTGGTTACTCCCCACAGCACAGCACAGCACAGCACAACACAACACGGCACTTCTCCCTCTGCAAGACTGCAAACCCTCTCATCTCCAAAACTCGTCTCCTCAACTCCCCTCTTCTCCTTCCGCCACACCTCCTAAACCTCCCTCGCCTCCTCCCTCTCCACACCTCCTACACCTCTATTATCGCCTCCCCACACCTCCGAAACCTCTCTTATCTCCTCCCTCGCCTCCTCCTCACATATCCTAAACCTCCCTCTCCTCATCCTCTCCACACATCCTGAACTCCCCTCATCTTCTCCCTCTCCTCCTCTCCACACATCCTCAGCTCCCATCATCTCCTCCTCTCCACACATACTCAACTCCCCTCGCCTCCTCCACAGCTCATCGACTGTAGCTGCTGCTCCAGCAGCCTTTGGTGCCAAGTCAGATACCGTGTCACAGAACTGACCTAGTGCTGCCAAATAACACCCCCACACTATCTCTCCATCCATCTCACACTCTGCCTCCCTCTCTCGCACACTCTCAAACACACACACACACACGAGCACACACACACACACACACACACACACACACACACACACACACACACACACACACACACACACACACACACACACACACACACACACACACACACTCTTCCGCCCTCTTTCCTCCTCTCACACACATAACACACCTCTCTCTCTGTGTCTCTCTCTTTCACACACACACACACACGCACGCACACACACACACACAGCTCTATCTCTGCAGTCTGACACCTCCACCTTCCCCGTCAAGCTGCACGAACAGACACAGGCAGCAGAGGTCACTGCTCCGATGCGGCTGTGTAGAGTGTTTTTGCTTTAGGTTGCCGGCATGTAATTTCCCACCCATCCACTGCAGCACAGGGGCACGTGTGCTTGATGCAATACTACACCCTTTACAGCTCAATACTACACCCTTTACCTAGCTTCGGGCCAGGCCAGGGGTGTGTAGAACTACTACATTTACTACAATGTATTCAAATGAACAGGTTTTTGCTAGGCTTTGACATCAATCCATCCAAAAGCAAAAAAACTTGCTATCCATATCATTCAAAGTTTGAGTTCCTCTGTAAGGAATTCAATTAAGCTTCTTTCATCATCATCATCATCATCCTCCTTCTTAAATTAATTAAGTTAACTAATGTGATGGCCAGATAACATATCAAAGTAAAAAAGGGAACAACTATTAGGGCTGTAAATCACAGCCTCTATGACCATACAATTCGATACCTAAGAATGCCCCACGATACAATACAATTTGATTTGATCGTCGGCCATAGGATCAATGCTTCGATACATATCGATTATTATTTACACCAGGGCTTGACACTGGCACCTGCCAACCGGCCAAAAGCTGGTAAAACTTGGCTGTGGCTAGTAACAATTACAGTGCCAGTAGCCAAGCTGGCAGGTAGCTTATTCTAATGTGTGGCATATCAGAATAGCATATAATAGCATATATTCTGCATTTTACGTCTTGTGTATTACTCAGTTTCTATTTGTTTGATTTATTTCCATGTAGAAATGATAAAGACAAAAATAATAATTTCAAATTTGTGGCTAGTAGAATAGCTGGATGGCTAGTGACTCAGGAAAACCACTAGACACATGGCAGGCAAGCAACAAAGTTAGTGTCAAGCCCTGATTTACACCCATAACAAGTATGGCAATCTACAACACAGAGTTGTCTCGATCCTCAGATCTATGGCTCACACCAAGCACTGTGATTCCTAATGGTGCATGTCAGTCTAGAAGAGATGAAAAGACTTTCACATTCTTTTGTTTTGAAGAGAAACCAATGCACACCAGGGATAACATGTACATGTTCAACTTGCATACTCTTTGTTGATGCTGAATCTATTCAAGCAAACAATGTTTGGGCCAGCGAGGCCTTCCCCAAGTCTTTCTTACTTGAACACCGTTTTTACTCACCAGTTCAGCATACTTCTTGCAGAGGCCTGCCAGTTTCTCTTCCGGGGTGCTCAATGTGTTCAGGGTCTGCATCAGAAGAGTTATTTCTTTCCCTGAAGCACATACATGCGAGCCAGCGCGCGCGCGCGCACACACACACACACACACACACACACACACACACACACACACACACACACACACACACACACACACACACACACACACACACACACACACACACACACACACACACACACAGGCGTGTACATTAACATTTGGGCTGAGTAAGCAGCATTTGCAGCATGAGCTGCACACTGCAGGGCTCACAACCAGAGCACTGAACACTCTTAGCACTGCATCACACACAGTACTGGTAATGTAGGGAAGATGCCGTTTCCCCAGAGCATTTGAAAACATCAGACAGTAGAAAAAGCAGAAATATCAAGTTCAACAGTTTCTTCTTAAACCTATATGTACAGGGGATTTTTTTTTTGGTAAATAATGCAATCCCTTCACATAACCAGGGCACAAGCAAAGGTTGTTGAACTCATGTCTAGATCCTTAATCTTCAAATGTATGGGCCCACAACACGCAGGGAAATAAATTTAACAAATACTTCTGTGGCAGCTTAGAGGGACCACTGTATTTCCCCCCATAAAATCGTGATATTTATTTTTGTAATCATCGCGGCCAAAATTGTGATTTTGATTGAAATTCGATTAATTGTGCAGCTCTAACGGTTATATTCGGTTTTGTTATTCGGCCAAGTGATTATTATTTGGTTTCGGCCGCAAATTTTCATTTCGGTGCCAAGCTTCACCGCAGCATCTAGTCCACTCATTTTTGGTCATTTGTCCTACACCTCGAGGATGACTTCCTTTTCCAGCCATGATTCGCACGCTTGCTGCGGTGCTCGTCACGTTAGCTGATGTTTACAATCATGAAATGGCCAAAAATGAACACTATGAGCAGATTTCTTGATTACGATAAGTGAATTATTTAAACAGCATTTGTATAGAAATGATTCCATCCCAAGCATTTTTATCTATATCGGATCACGGATTACTATATCCGTGACCACTATAAGTGGTTTACACTGTAGTACTGTCAGTTATCCGAACTCTGCACAGCAGTTGGTTACTCGCTTACTTACTTAACTCTCGCTGAGCAAGTAACCAGTAGCGAGCGATGTGTGTGAACTAGAGATGTACAGGATCCAAGATCCGGTTCCGGATCCGGCAGGATAATAGGGTTTTTCAGACTATCCGGATCCGGCAGGATCTTAAGCAGTGGATCCGGTATCCGGCAGTTACCTAAAAATCAGGATCTGGGGCATCTTTACTTTTTACGTAGCCTAGGCTTTCACAACCCCAATCGCTGCATGAAGTGAAAGTCCTTTGGAAGCAACCGTTGAAGGCAGTGTGGCAGTAAGCCAATGAGTCTTAAAAATAGTTTGCGCCAACGTAATACAAAGGGCCCACGTGTGCGAGTTGGCTATGTCTTTCAACCCTTTCGTAGGATCCGGTATCCGGTTCCGGATCCGGCAGGATCTTAAGCAGTGGATCCGGTATCCGGCAGGATCCTAAAAATCAGGATCCAGGGCATCTCTAGTGTGAACATAGCATAACTCACCGAGCCCTTTGACTTTCTTCTTGTCTTGCTGCATTATCTTCTTCTGCTCCTTCTCTCCGCCTCCGCCGCCACCACCCCCGCTACCGCTCCCACCGCCATTCACTTTGACCTCCTCCGACTTGCCGTCGGCCAACAGGTCGCCGTGCTCCAGGCCGTCCGACTGGCCGTTGGGCAGCAGGGCCGCGTCCTCCACCACGGAGGAGGAGGAGTGGGAGGAGGCATCCTGCTGGCAGTAGGTGCTGAGGATGTCCTCCAGCTGCCGGCTCAGCTCCTCCGCCACGTCACACGAGGAGGCCAGGGCGCCCGCCTCCGCCACTGAGGGGAGACAAAGAGGAGTTAGGTCATGACAGCACAGCAGTGATGCCTCAAACGCTTGCTTGGCGGAAGAGGATGGGAGACAAAGAAGAGTTGGGTTATGACAGCAATTACTTATAAGAGAATGTTAAAGCCCGCACATCCAAAACGTCTGTCCTGAAAGGAGATAATAAGATAAAAGACGAAAAAAAACTCCTCTTCAAACAGGATTTTTGTCCCACTTCTTAATTTTCCCCCCCGTAAAGTTTCAAGTGAAAACCCTTGGGCAAGACCTGAGGAGGCCAGGGTGCCCACCTCCACCACTGGAAGCTGCCCCCGGCACAGGCAGAAGCCAGGATGTCAGCTTCTGCCATTGGTGGAGCAGGAGGGAGGAGGAAAGGGTTATGATCGACAGCCATGGCTAGACATGATTAGAAGTGTTTGTGTATGTGTGGGGCTACTAAAGAAGTGGAGGGGACATGCTCACGCCATTGCCTAATGATTCTAACAGTTTTTAACTGGGTGCTGAATTCCTCTTAAACATAAATGAATAAAGGAAGGCAAGGACAGCACTCTTGACATTTTTGCTTTGTTGTTTCAGCCACTAACTTTTCGGGCAGAGCCCTTCTCCAGCGTGTAATGGCACAGTGTAGTGCAGATTGTTAGCTTAGCTTAAGAGTTATGACAACTCAAACATACTTAAGCTATCCCTGCATCTCAATCCATGCACTTGTGCACTTTGAGCACTCTGTTTCAGTGCCTAGAGTGCTCACGCTGAACATTTCGGTTGAGCAAGTACGCTGAAAGTGCCAGGATGATGGCGGAAAAACGCAGTGCTTGAATGATGGACACTGCACGCACTAAGCGGCCACCATGTTGACAATGAAACGGAGTAAACATGGCATTCAGTTCAGTAGAAGAGTTTGGTCAATAGTCTCAATAGTCTCCTAATTCTGTAAGTAATGTTGATGGGACGCCAACCTTTTCATGCCAACCCAAGTATTGTAAGTGTGATTGTTGCCCTTTGGGGTGAAGGAAATGTAAATACAAGCACCAGACGCTGTGCATTGTAAATAGTAGCCAACCAATATTTTGGCGAGCTAATGCCATGCTCAGCCGTCACTTCCAGCAAGGGCACAGTGCTCAATTTTTTCCACGACACTATGCACTGAAGACATCAGTTCACTGTGTGCACTGTGCACTGACTGTCAGTGCACTGTGCACTGACTGTCAGTGCACTGACACAAGTGCGTGGATTGAGACATAGGGCTTGCCTTGGTCATGTCAGCAAGGCCAGGGCTCCCCCTTCTGCCACTCATGGAACAGGAGGGAGGAGAAGAAGGTTCAGAGACAGCCATGGCTAGACATGAGTAGAAGTGCTTGTGTGTAGGTCTACAACAGGCCACATCTCACAGTAACTCATCAGGCCCAGGGCAACATTTTCTTTCCCAATAGCACTGGCATAACTGATTCAGCCTAATCAACAACATTCAAAGGCCACTCAGAGATCATTTACCAGGATAAACCAATGACTGCACTGGTAATTGATCTGACCGTTCAGCTTCAACGAGCCATGGCTAATGTTTTCGGTACATCTAGGTTTCTAAGAAAGATTAACTGCAAAGGCCACGGCTGTGTGAATGCTGTTTTCTATCAGGGAGGTAGGGAATAAATAGACTGTCCACTGGCGTCGCAAAGTGTTTAGACTCCACTGTTTCTTGGATACTCACAACCACCGTTGGCACTGACGTCAAGAGGTGGGGTTTCGGCCGACTGAGTGTCCTCTCCTGGCGGACTCCCGGGTGTCTCCGCGGGCTCTGTACTGTCTGCTGTGCCCCCTGGGCTGACTGGGGCGCCCGATGGGTTCTCCACCGCCGTGTCTTGCTCGTCACTGTCTTGTCTCTTCATCCTTAAGCCTGTACAAAGTTCACGGTTGCTGGGTCTGCAACAACACCAAGCTACGCTTTAACGCAGTACAAGAATGTTACATTTCGGACAAGTGATATTCATATGTCAAGTTCTGGATGTTATCTGACAGCTATCGCAAAACGTCACTGGCTTGAAGTTCACTATGAAATCTGATAGCCCACGTATATAATGAGACACGCAGAGCATGTAACACTGGCAGCAGGTACATAACTTCATTGAGACAAGTTTAAACGACGACAGCTATCAGACAGAGCTTGAAGCTTCGTTGTGCTTGTTTACCATAACAACTGAAGCTGCGGTTCGGACACCCCAAAAGTCAAGACATGACATATCAGGCGAGGTACGCTAAAAGCTTAGCAGTGGCACGTGTGGTGAATGTACATGGACTGCAACACTTAATGGAAAGCCCTGTCCTTAAACGATATACAGCTAGATCGAAGAGTCGTGTTTAATAAGTTATGAAGTGGCGTGTGTACAAGCCAGGCTAGCAGGCATCAGCAGCAGGGTGGTAAATTAGCCGACTAGCTTATTTGCTAGCAACAGGCACTGAGTAGGTGGCAGTCACATTCATACACGACCTAAGGATCAATCCGTTTGTAGACCACCGGCTACGATTAGGACATTTAACACATTTCACTTGTCCGTACTAAATAGTTAATAATACGTGTATTTACCAGAATCTGTGCCAGATCCAACAAATTCACTTGAACTGGACGATGCTGCTTTTCCTTTTTGCCAACTGACACAGGAAATACCACAGCCTCTGAGAACTCTGATTGGATGACAGGGGCGGAAGTTACTTGCACCATAAGCTGTATTGCAGCATGGGATATGTTGTTCATGTCTGTCATTTTTCCCATTATGAGTTCTAAATAGTCTTCTCTCTCTCTCTGTGTGTGTGTGTGTGTGTGTGTGTGTGTGTGTGTGTGTGTGTGTGTGTGTGTGTGTGTGTGTGTGTGTGTGTGTGTGTGTGTGTGTGTGTGTGTGTGTGTTCTCTGGTGTGGCCCATGCAGGGACGGAGCAGAGGAGGGGGCATAGGGGCCAGGAACCCCCGGCCTCACCACTTGGGGGGCCCCCTGCCAGTGGCTTTCGATTGCCAAACATCTGGTAGGGGCCCCATTCTACGATATTTCGTGGGCCCAACGCCTCTGACACTTCTCCCACACCCCCTGTCCCAATGTCATTCCTTTCCTTGAAGATGGGAGTAGAGTAGAGGGACAAACTAGCCTTCCTTTAGGCTAAACCTGGCTCTATATTTCAGCAGGGGGTATACTAAGGGGCTGGTTCAGTGAGCCAGATTACCGATAAATTAACCTTGTGGTAGAGGTAAATCATCTAATAGCAGAGCCTGGTGTCCTGTTTTTGTTAACTAAACGATGCCTGCAGGTACATCTATTGGCAGGTTTACCACTTCCTGTGTAGGTTAACTAAGCCTGGGTTTATCATGTTAATCCCTTGGTATTGGCTCTTTTTGTATAAAACTGTACAAAACTAATATAAAATCCATGCAATGTACTGTATTTGCCTACTTGGTTAACACTTAAAAATAGTCCCTTAAAGGTGCACTGTGTAATATTTCTAGTTTTTTTCATTTCCAGAATTCGTGTTACCCATTCACAAATGATACCATTTTCATGAATACTTACAACCACCATCAAATTCTGAGTATTCATTGGGAAGATTACACTTTTAATACACGAGAAGGGGGATTTTCTCCATGGTCCGCCATTTTGAATTTCCAAAAATAGACATGTTTAGCTGCAAACTTAGTGTGCTATTAGTTCATTACTCACCAGTAAATACTCATGAAAAGATCAAATTTGGCAATAGACAGCACAGTTTCAATGAACAGCATAGTTAAAAGACCTACTCTGGCCCAATCTTACACACGGCACCTTTAAGCAGGGCACCAAGGTGGAATGGACATCAAGTGGTGTACCTTCACATCAAATACTGGTACTGGCCAGTAGCCATATAATTAGAATATCATGAAATATAAAGTTGATTTATTTCCATATTTCCATCAATAATGTTTAACCTTCAAAGCTTGTAGTGCGGGTCACATCAAATCAGTTGTGTTGTGCATAGCTTATTCTGTTGTTTTATAGTTCACTTCATTGTGTCTGCCGGGGAAATACGTGTTTGCTTTGCACAGGATGATCATATTGTATCATACAGTACCAGTATGCATTTTTGTGCAGAGAAAGACAAGACTGATTGCAACAGCATTTTTGTTTTATTTCATTTTTGTACACTATTCGTATCCAGGACAAAACCTTTTTTAAACTCCTTTAAACATTTGTTCAATATTGTTAAATATACATTGTTTTTTTCATGTTTGTGTGACACGTTCAGTATATGTGTTATCAGTTTCATCACTCATTCATACGGTCGGTTAAGTCAAGTCAGTCGCAGTGTAAGATGGGTAACAGCCAAAGAAAAATTATCGTCTGCCCACCCTCCCCTCTACACCCAAATTAAATATAAATACATTTCCAGAGAAGAGGAAAGAAACACAGGACTTAAGTACATCATCCAAGGGAAAAGGGGGAAAGTCAGGATGGGGTGTATGAAAACATTTCACAAAAATAACAACTGTTGTAAACACTAGATTTGGGATTTGGAAGAGATTTACACATTTACAAGATCCAGGACGGAAGACCAGAAAGACCCAATTTGTCTTTACTAAATCAATATGCGGCTAATTTCTTTTAACCTTTTTTGCACTTCTCAGAAGTCAGTGTTGATGCAGGAGCAGGTAAACAGTTTTTTTTTCTCTGCCAGTCGCATCAGTGTATTACATAAACTCACCCTTGATTTATGTGTAATATTTCAAAGCTCTGATTTGTTTGTTTGTTTTTTTGCGGAAAAAATGTCATGTGGTGGCACCTGCCACCTTGTGTAAAAACTGCAGAAAAAGCCTGGCAAGAGGTCAATATCCCTGGGTAATATGTCAGATTTGGGACATGTGTTATTGCAGCTTGCAGTTGCCTTTTGGACAGTTCATAGGAACACCCTTCCTGTAATATCCAGAGAAATACCTTGGACAGAATCCAAGCCGACGGTACGGAGAGTTTTTATATTGTCGCTTGTGCTATCTAAAAAATAAAAAAAATTGATGGAGGTCAGTCCAAGAAATATAGATTGAGTCTTCTCAGTCCCCTCGCGAGCCCCTTACACAGAGCCAACACACAGGACCATCACTACAAACAGCCATTTTGTTAAAGGCAATGAAACCGATTACCTTCCCATTTGTGTAAGCTGCTGTTTATATAAGCTATTTGGCCTATCTGTTAAAAAAGATGAAAGTTTCTTTAGTGGTGATCTTCCATGATCAACATCACCATTTACCACTACCGACGATCTCTCCTACTGCCCCCTAGTGGTTTGACTTGAGATTTGATTATAACAAATGAATGGCAAGTTTCTCTGAAAGCCTCCTCTGTTGTGACTAGATTCTCTGTACATATTAACACAAAAATAGACAGGAAAAAAGTCAGCATTTCCTTTGCATCTGCATCTGACTAAAGAGTAAACAATAAGAGTCCAACAAAAACATAGTCTTTTCTTTAAATGTTGTCCCATTATTACTTTACTCTTTACCAATTCATCAATTTGGTGCACAAACTAAAGGCTGCTCCTTCTTTGCAGAAACAGCTGCAGATACTGAAACTTTATGATTAGTACGAAATAGAGCAGCACGGTTTTGCACAAAAAGCTGTGCACATTCAAGTAAAAAAATAAAACTAAACCAAAGACAATAGATACATATCAACCTGCAGTCTTTGTTGGTCAGATTGGCACTTTAGTGAATAGGAGTGCATTACATTTTAATTAGATAATTTTTTTTCTTTCACAAAGTCTTTTTTTTATTGATCCACTTGATTCCTTTAAGTTAACCCAGTGGTCTCTCAGACCCCAGGGCATATGAAATGAGGGACCAAAGCATGTTCTGAAACTAGCTGAACTCCTCATCGCCATGTGTAGTGGCAGACGGTCTGCTATTTTGTCTGTCATGTACTATGTAACCAATTGGAGAGTCATTTACCCCTGAAAGCCAAAGGCTGATCACAGTTGACTTTTTTTTTTTTGTCCATCATGAATAACCACAGCTGCTCCAATTGAGAACTCAACAGACCGTTGGGCCACTCAAAAGTAAGGTGTATAAGGCCTGAAGTCTTGTTGCAAGCTGAAAATTGTGTGCAAAACAAAGGGCTTTTCAATAAGACATCACTTCAAATGCTCAGGCTTGAAGATATCTGACTATTCTTTTTCAAATGTTGCAGTTCCGGGCTACTATAATCCACTGTGTGGGTGGACATCATCTGGCTAGTCAGCTTGGCTTTCAGCAGGAAAAGGATCAGTCTCCACAGCCCTAATGCTACCAGCCTCAGATGTGAAGCAAAGGTACAGCTAAACGTGCACTGTTTCACAGCTCACCCGTCAAGTCAACGTCACACAACACCTGGGAACCACCGGCCCCACCCACCCACCCACCCCCCCCCTGTAAACCCCGCCCCTTCCCAGACCCAAAATCACCACACTCAGTTAAGCACCAGTCCTTGTGGCATAGAGGTAGAGGAAAAAAATGCTTCCATACAAAGTTAATATGAATTACAACAAACAAGTCACAGTTGCGCTCTCTTTTGTTTTTTTGTTTTTCAAAGAGGTAAACAAAGGGGGATGCATTTCATTTTTTTTCTTTTCTTTTTTTTAAAGTTTGACTGGAACTAACAAAGACTAATGTCAACAATGTCTACGCAAGCTAACTTTCCCTTCTCTTGTCTTCTAATCCATGCCTTGTGAAACTAACTCCTCTGTAGCGGCAAGACCACCGAAAACATCGCTTTGTGAGAGTATGCGATTTTTCTTCTTCTTTTTTGCCTTTTTTTTTTTAAAGCTGTATACTACAGTGACGTGCACGAACCAAAAAGTGCAAATTGTGGAAATTGAGAGTGGAAAAAAAAATGCTCAGGAACAGGAACTATTTTGTAGAGACCAAACTAGAAGGTGTTGAAAGGCAAAAGATGTTCACAGAAAAAAGTTAAGGTTATGGAAGCCGTTTTTCCTCCACTGTGTATTCATCATCTGTGTGTAGTGCATGCGGTGTATGCTGGTCTTGTCCTGCATGTGTGTATGAGGTGTGTGCTTTTTTTTTTTTTTTTTTAAATATTACACAATTATTTCTGCTTTTGTTAGGTTTGTCATGATAAAAACATGTTCCTTGTCAAATCCCAGTTGTCTCCAGAGTTTAGGAATAGAAGCATAAAAAGTAGGTCTACACATAATGAAATATATTATGGGTTCAAACAAAAATGGGGAAAAAACACTGCATTAGCAGCACTCTCAGAAATCTACTAGTCAAAACACAATTTGAGGTAAAAGGTAACTTTTCCTAAACTTCTAAAGACAACATAGAAGGACTTTGGGAGTTGTAAGCTTACCGTCTCCACGTTTGCCAGTCCAAAAATTTGGCAAGGGACACATCATGACTGTTGGTAGATTAATACAACACCATGCAAAACCCTAACATGCACAAACTGAGGGCGATCAGAGCCAAGAACTTGTACACTACAATACCTCCACCAGATTATATACACTAGGCTTTGAATGAACACACAAATGAAACCCTGTAGGTGAGTCAAAAATGCATCTACGTGAAAGCTAATTACTAATCCCGCTCTTCCCATTCCGTGCAACCACGACTTCCTTTTTAAACTCTTTCCAAAAGGAAAAAAAAATCATAAGCAAACAAAATAACCTTGAACAAAAGATAGAGGAAAGTCCTAGCCCTCAGATTTGCGTTGGTTTTTCCCTCTTTTTTTAAATCTTGCAATTAATAACTAATTCACTTCATATGTCAAATGCATCATTATTTAGAACACTGCACACCACAAACAACATAGCGCTAGTTTTACCATTTCTGATTAGCTACTTATCTAGATGACATCTTGATTTAAGCGTTCCTACTGTTCACCTCTTCAACTTCGTCTTCCTCTTTTTCACAATGCCTTCCCACTCTCAACATCTCTTCTCTTCTTGCGTGCGTCATTCAGAACACACCTATCGCCCAGCAACTTGAGAGAAAAGTAATTGTCAACAGAATATTTCCAACTAATTTCTATGCCCTCCTTGTGCGCCAAAAGCTTAAATTGCAATTAAATGATGATGAGCTCTCCCAAAATAAACAAAAACGACTTACGGAAATAAAGACTTGGGGAAATGTTGAGAGCTTTTTGAAGTGTACCCTGCTGATCAGATTGAAACCAGAAATTTTATATCTATATGAAAAGCAGCATTTTTTCCAGGTGAATTGAAATAATAAAATGGGAAATAGTCAATTGCTTGAAAACTGTGGTTAAAAGTTAAAAAAAAAGGGAGAATACATCCATTTCAAACTGATCATTGACAACAGGGAAGTATGTATGACATCATTTAGAACAGAACAGAGGGCCTTTGGAGAAAAAGCCTCCATTCTGAACCTTGACCTAAGTGGGATGTGCTTTGAAAAGATACTGCATGGGGGGGGGAGGTCTTGAATTAAATAAGAAGATGAATTAAAAGATCTTAAATAAAAACTCGAAAAGGATAAAAGATTTTCAGCAGTGATTTTCTTCCTCTGCACAAAGTCTCTGACTTAACCTTGAAGGGGGAGAGGAAATGAAAGGGGAGGTTCAACTCCACTCCCCCCATCCCGCTGTTCTCTTCTGTGTCTGATAGTATGGGAAGGAGGGGGGTGCTGGGGAACATATTGCAGTTCTGCCCTCAGCACTTTTGCACTGTTCTGTGCTCAGCACAGCTTCGATAAGAATCAACATGGGGGATGGGACTTAGCTGGATGTCTACGTTTGGAACCAGAGGTGAAGGAGGAAAGGGCTGGTTGGTTGGTTGGTTGGTTAGAGGGTCAAGGGACATTAGGGACAAGGGTTTAAGGGGTGGGATGGGGGAGTGGATCACGGGGCCCAGGGAGAGTGGGGTGGGGTGGACCACAGGGCCCAGGGGGGAGAGTGGGGTGGGGTGGATCACGGGGCCCGGCCAGGGGAGTGGGGTTATAGCTGGAAGCCCTCCATGGGGGCCTCCTGCTGGGCGAAGAGGTACTGCTGCTGGTTCTCGTCGGCCTGCGGTGCCAGGTTGGCGTCCTCCTCCTCCACTCCAAAGTAGTGCTCGATCAGGTCGAAGGCCTTCTGGTAGATCTCCTGGTTCTCGTGGCTCTGCAGGAACTCGATCTTGTCCAGCCCTGTTAGAGGAGACGTATGAATTCAGTACAACCTCAGAAAACACCGGTGTAAGGACTAGTACGGGTGTGGACGGAATATTTCATGAATGTTAAGATCAGTCTACAGTTGCCATAAGTAACTCAGCCATATTATAGTAATACAATAAACACATTTTGTTGACTATGTGGATCAGTCAATATTTGCAGTTGGCAACATTGACAAGAATAGGCAAGTGGAGGTTTTGTGCGTGTCTGTCTGTCTGTACGCGCGCGCCTCTGTGTGTTCATACCGTAGGCCTCCTCGATGAGTCCGCAGTAAGGGTTGATGCCAGTGCCGCTCTGCTTGGCCTCCTGCTCCCCCAGCCTCAGGATGTTCTCCAGGCCGTTAAGGGCCACCTGCACGATCTTAGAGTCCATCACCGTCAACAGGTCACACAAGGGCTTGATGCAGCCCAGGTTCACCAAGTACCTGAGAGAGTCACCACGGGACAGACAGAAACAGCGCAGTGCATTAGTTTTTGGTGTGTGAGAGTATGAGACAAGAAAATGAAAACATTTTGGGGAAAAAAAACTTAATTCTGATGTTTGCAATATGTTTACAAAAGATCTTCCGGCCCTGGAATAAGCAAACAAATGGTTTCAACAATATATAAACAGTAGGAGAGCTGATGGAACTAGTGAAGACAGAAGTAACTAAGAAAAATCGACAAGGAAATTGAAGGAAATGGGTAGAAGGAGACTTTTTTACTCATGCTTTTGTGTTCAGCAAGGCCATTTACTGAACCTCATCTCGTCATTTTTTTCTTTATCACATCTGTGGCTGGAAGATTCAATGCACTAATCGTTTTCTCCCAAGAACACCCCTTTAAGGGTGCACAATGTAGGATGGTGGGCAAGTGGATGGTGCAGAGTAGGTATTGCAACTATGCTGCTCATTGAAACTCTGCTGCCTATGAACAAATTGAATCTTTTCATGAATATTTACTGAGTAATAAACTAATATTTTTTAGTATGAGCGAAGTGCAGAACGTTTTACAGCTGAAAACGTCCATTTCTGGAAATTCGCAATCTAGAAGATCCACCTTTTTGTGTTCCCAAGCATAATAAATTACTTTGAATTTGATGGTGGTGGTTAGTATTCATGAAAAAGGTAATGTTTGTGAATGGGCAGCATGAATTCTGGAAATAAACTACTGCACCTTTAAACATTCAGACTGCAGCACCATATAATGAGCAGTGTGAGACGGTCAGTCACAAACGCCACATCATCCACACAACAAACCGCAGATTGAGTGACTGCATTTAATGGCTTTGAAAATGTCTTTCAGAGGGCAACATTTAGTTTCACAAAGCCTTCCCTTCAGAACAGTGTAGCGGGAGTGACAGCACACCGTTTTCGAATACGCAAGCAGCTCTGTGCGGTTTTGCATAATGGAGTTGCAGCACCGCCAGTGTCTCGGGTGACATTCCACAACACATACGAATATTTCCGCAGAAGAAGATGGGTCACGGAGTAACTCAATCTGGTGGGGTGGAATGGGGTATGTCTATGTAAGCGAGTTTGTGTCCACAGAGCGAACGGGGGGGGGGGGGGGGGGGGGTTAAGTTTGTCCACTTCGTTGAACTTCGGCTTTTTTCGCACACCTCAGCTGGCAGGTGCGTCGGAGATAGCACCATGGGTCCAGGGCTTGACATTAACTTTTTCGCTTGCCGGCCACCGTGGCTAGTGGTTTTCCCGAGTCACTAGCCATCCAGCTATTCTACTAGCCATAAATTGGATTTTTTTTTCATGACGCTGTACATCTAACCTGAGAAGATGAGGTGCTTAAAGCAAAAAGATGAGTGCATGGGTGGAAAGTGGGAGTGCATGAGTGCATCGTGTAAATAAAACAAACAAGTAGAGACTGAGTTTTTGTTGAACTTAGTTCAAACAATTGATACACAAGGGGCAAAGTGCAGCATATACGCTATTCTGATGTCATACTATAGAATAATGGCTAGTGACACTGAAATTGTTACCAGCCACAGCTAAGTTTTACCAGCATTTGGCCGGTTGGCAGGTGCCAGTGTCAAGCCCTGCATGGGTCACTCAGCAATAGTTTAAAGAAACTCCCGCACACTGACCATTTCGCTGTTCTTTTTTTAATGAATGACGTTTCGGTACTTGACCTTCATCAGGCTGATTGCCTGATGAAGGTCAAGTACCGAAACGTCGTTTATTAAAGAAAGAACAGCGAAATGGTCAGTGTGCGGGAGTTTCTTTAAACTAAGTTTGTCCACTTCCCCAATACCTTCAAGTGGGCCTCGCACGGTCCTCCCCAGCTCCAAGATTAGCCCCAAACCCATCCCCCTATCCTGGCTTGACACCTCTGCAAAAGCAGTGCACTAGATACTGGAGCATGGTCATCAATCCCTCTCGCACGCTTCCTCCCATATCTCATTGGCAACAGAAATGCTGCTGCAAATGGAGCTTGTTTTTAAGGTAGGTAGGGGGTAGCTAAACTAACATGTGTTTTTTTGAACGACCCAGGATGAATAGCAAACGCAGCGGAGAGGAGATGGTATGTAACACTCGTATAGAGTCTCTGACTGGCTTATGACGCCAAGACTCGATGAGAATTCAAACCATGTGTCGCCATTCTCAGGGCATTTCCATGCAGACGATTTAAAGTCAAGGAACTAACTTAGATTAAAAAACTACCTGTATACCATTGAAATATAGTAGTAGTAGTACTTTATTGTCCCCATGGGGCAATTTTGTTTGCAGTACAGACGCTGGCACATGAGACACAGACAGGTATAACAAAGCAACAGACAGAACAAAAACAAAACGAAAACAAAACAAGACAGGAAAGACAGACCTGCATACACTATACTATACACCAAAGCTGAAATATCTCATGTGATTGACCTGTAAGTCGGCACAACAAATCTAAGAACGCCTGCAGAGAATGATTACTCTGTATAATGCAAGTGAGTGCAACCAAGCAACCTTCAGTTCTCTTTCTTGTAGCAGAGTCAGGGGTATACTCACAACTCCCTATTACACTTGGCCCAGACAAAAAAAAAAACTTCCAACAAGCAAGTTCTTCAAGTTCTGGGCTACGTGCATCCTAGCATGCCTTGCGGTGTACCTTTATAAAGAGTTGCCAGCTATTGGAGCTCAAACAGGTAAGATTGGGTGGCGGGGGTTGCGAAACATTCATGGGTCCAAAAGGGGGTCCCCACAGAAAATGTTTGGGAACCACTGTCATAGCTGTGAGATCACAGGTCCGAGACTGGGTTTTGGACTGTGGCGGATGTACCAGCACTGACCTGATCTGTTCTGCTGTTCCGCCCGAGGTGGCGTTGGTGATGGCCCAGGCCGCCTCCTTCCTGGTGCGGAACTCAGCCTTCTGCAGGATGTCAATGAGCACCGGAAAGATGTTTGCATCTATCACGGTCTGGGAACGAGCAAAAAGAGTGCGACAACAGTGAGCAAACGTGGGTTTGGACAAAGACACATAAAATACTTGTCTGCTGCATCCACACACACACACACACGCTACGCGCACATACACACGCCATGCGCGCTACACACACAAGCGCTACACACACACGCGCTACACACACACGCGCTACACACACACGCGCTACACACACGCGCTACACACACGCGCTACACACACACACGCTACACACGCTACACACACACACACACCTGAGGCAAGTCTGTTATGCAACATGACCTTTCTACAAACACATAATCCCCTAAAGTCGGTCATGTTGGGGCTGAAGAGAAGAGAAGAGAACTTCCATGTGCTCTAAATTACAACAGTTCTCGGTACGGGCCAAGTGTGTACATAACAAAACTTATTTTAACTTTGCAGAGCCTACGGGCCAAGTGTGTGCATAATAAAACTTATTTTAACTTTGCAGAACCTTTTTTTTTTACTTTGCCAAGGGAACATATTCAGCAGATTGTGTTTTTTTTCCCTAAGGCAGGGTTTCCCAAGTATTTAATTTACTCTTAAATGCATGGCCTACTCCTGTGGAATGCATCCACCACATAGTGAGTGGCCTATTTAACCAACCTACAGGAACGCACAGATCCCAGGGGGAGTCGTGAACTATAGTACCTAATATATGAGAGAGAGAGAGAGAGAGAGAGAGAGAGAGAGAGAGAGAGAGAGAGAGAGAGAGAGAGAGAGAGAGAGAGAGAGAGAGAGAGAGAGAGAGAGAGAGAGAAAGAGAGAGAGAAAGAAAGAAAGAAAGAAAGAAAGAAAGAAAGAAAGAGCGAGAGACACTTCATGCATATGTATTGTTTTTCATCCGAGAGGAGGTGTGGTGTACCTGGATCTGGCCCCGGTTGCCGGCGGTGATGTTGGAGATGGTCCAGCAGGCCTCCTTCCTGATGGACTCCTTGGCACTGCTGAGCAGGTGCAGCAGGCAGGGCAGCGCAGAGCAGTTCAGCACCACCTAGAGAAGGAGGAGGAGAGAGAGAGAAGGAGAGAGAAAGATGGAGAGAGAGAGAGAGAGAGGGAGAGAGAGAGAGAGAGAGAGAGAGAGAGAGAGAGAGAGAGAGAGAGAGAGAGAGAGAGAGAGAGAGAGAGAGAGAGAGAGAGAGAGAGAGAGAGAGAGAGAGAGAGAGAGAGAGAGAGGGGATATAACAATGATGCACATATGGAACTGTGATTGCAGAGATGCTTTTGAGTGTAAAAATTGTGATGATCAGCATGATTAAATGCCACAAAGCAGTATTGAATTAATAGTAATTGATATAGTAAGAAAATACAAAATAGTTAATTAATACACAAGTTTGTTTTGAGATACATGCTACTCTAACACTACATCCATTAGACTTTTACTGAAAAACAAGAGCACAGGTTCCGACTGTGTCACTTCTACACCATGGCTGTATCTGAAGGTCAAGGACCTGGCCTTGCTAGGACGTGAAATGCCCAGTGATTGGATACTCCGCGGAGTTCACCAAAGAGTATCGAATCACTGGGCGTTTCACGTCCTAGCAAGGCCAGGATCCTTGACTTTGAGATAGAGCCTATGCCTCTGCTCTTCATTTCCACTGCCTCTTACCTGAGTCTGAATGTCATCACCGGTGACGATGTTCCCCACAGCTCTTAGTGCAGGCGAGGCCACCTTGTAGTCCGTGTGCCTGCAGAGACAATAGGAAAGGGAAACGCATACAAGTGACCACGTGTCCCAACTCAACGTAGCACCTCCTGTCCTTCCCTTTTGCGTGTGGCCTTGTGACGCGGGGCAGTACGTCACTGATGATAGAAGTTCAATTGGTCACATTATTTGAGGAAAGCTCGCCAAAAGTTGCTCTGCCTAGGTCAGTGGTTGTCAAAAGTGGGGGCTGGGGTGGCCGTGGCAGGTTGGCAGGAAAAGTATTGAAAATCAAAACAAACACTTGAATAATTAAAACACCAAAATAAAAACAATACAATCTAAATCTAAACAATATTCCCACTAGTTAAAAACATCATCATAATAATCTATTCCATCTCGGAGCATTACACCCACTACTAATATCGTTATTCTATGTATCGCAGTAGGGTACTGACACAGACGTAGGCTATGGTTGTGACAGGGTGTGCCCAGAAAAATAGTGCGTCACAACTCAACTTAGGGGGGCCTTGGCTAGAATCTGCCGTTATATGGGGGGCCTTGTCATGGTTAAGTTTGGGAACCCCTGGCCTAGGCGGACAGCGGGGATACCAAATTCTATTCTCCACAAATGCAGAGCGACACCAAGGCAAGAGTACACAGGCGAAAGAAAAGGACGGGAGGTACTAGTTTGAACTGGACTCCTGGACATCTGTTGAATGTGACAATTTCACCTCAATCACTGCCTCCATCCTTGCTACAGCTGAGTTCCACCAGATTTATCACTGATAACATGAACCCTGACCCCTGAGGGCTGAGAATTTGTTCGCCTCCCTGTCCCGACAAAATCGCTGTTCGTCTGCCCCATAAATTTAAGCTGGAGGCAATTGAGGACAACGCCATTTTTCTTTATGGCCGTCTCAGGCCATGCAATGTCCGCTCTTGCACTTTTCGACAAACCCAAAACAGAAACATGGGTAGTACGGACCTCATATAGTGCCTAGTCTTTACACCCATTAACTTCATTACTTAAGTTTTAAGTACTTCATTACTTCGGCATTCTGCCCGACAAAGGCAAAGTGCAGTTACTACACATTGTCAAAAGTGAGTTGACTGAAAACGTTCTTCATTACACCTCCTTTCTCTTGTGACAAAGGCTCAAGGTCAAAATGTGTCCCGATTTAGAGATATTGCCATGTCATATTTGCACCAACAACAATATCCAACCTTATACCAAGACTTGGAAGGAGTTTTTCTCTCTGTATTCAATGTTGGCATAGTTACTGCACTTTGCCTTTGTAGGGCAGTATTGGCATTATTATTATTAACTTCAATTAACTTTAATAAACACACACCACCACCACAGCTCATTCCACTACTCACATGAGCAACTCCACTAGCCTCCTGCAGACTCCGGAGTCGATGACCGCCTGGATCTTCTCGTTGGGGCCGTCCGAGAGGTAGGACAGGGCCCAGCAGGCGTCCGCCAGCAGGTCGATGTCACTGCTGAAGAGCAGTCGCGACAGCACGGGCAGACACGGACACACCTGCAGGTGGCAGCAAAGGGTAGAGTAGAGTCAGGTGGCCAGAGGAGTGCATGCCAAGCAGGGACCCACTAGTTTGACGCCCTCTCGGTACTTCACATGGTAATCAAACATTTCAAACAAGCGATTTAAGGTTAGGGTTAGGTTTAGGGTTAAGGTTAGGGTTAGGGTTAGGTTTAGGGTTAAGGTTAAGGTTATGGTTAGGTTTAGGGTCGTATGACGTAAGCGGTAAGTAACGAAAGGGCGTCGAACTAATGAGTCCCATGCCAAGCAGGCAAAGAAGAAAGTCACCGGAGCATCTTCAGATGGGGATAATTCACTGTTTTATTGGGAAAGTGCCAAGACTAATGTTTCAACGTTGAAACGATAATCTTGGCAGTTACAGTTACTCTTTTCAGAATGTTTTTACAGGCATCAAAATGCCTGTTAGCAAAATAACTGAAAAGGGCACGAAGGCACAATTGTTACAAGAGCAAAAGATACTTTATAAATCCCAAAGGAAATTAAAGTCAACAAAAGTAAGGAAATTAGATGGCTCGATCCCAAAAGAGTCAATCTCATACCACAAACAAAACAAAACAAGGCCGCTGGAAAGGATGTTTTTTCTGGCATTTATGGACCGATTAGGGAGAGTTAGTGGTTTGGCTGGAGGATTATGCTGTCTGGGGGGGTTCTCTAGTTTGTAGTGGTTTTGGGCACTTGGCAGTAGGACAAGCAGCTTGTAATGAAGATGGCTTGTACATAGGCAGCATTCTGCATGTTGCTCTCAGGGTAATGGAGATGCATGCTTTGCATTTTTTGCCCAGGGGCTACAAGCAGCTACCCATGATATGCAGTTTTTTTTGTCAGCCATTTTCGCTGTCGAAACTTTTGTGAACGTTTCAAATCTAATCCCATTATTCTAAGTAATGCACAGAATTACATTCTGGGGTGAGATTGTCCATCAAAAGCAAGGCTAACAGTTTTTGGTTATCAAAAAAAACCCTTGCAATTGGTTAGTCAATTAAGTTATTGAAGATGCCGAAGTCTGTACTAATCTATGGTTTTATTCAATGAAGGGAAGTTTCAGCCATCTGGCCTTCTTCATTTACATTTTGAACTAAATCAGTTACCAGCACTTCAACAAATACTTTGGTGTGTTATACTTTCCTTTTTTCTTCTGTAAGTTAATTCAAAGTCGCCATTTACCTTTTCGAAGTTGGGCGGTGGGCTCTTGCCTCTGCAGAGGTTGGAGAGGGCCCACACAGCGTTCCTGGTCATAGTCAGCCGGGTCGATTTGGTCAGCAGACTTCAGAACACAACAACACAGAAGCACATTTTAACACCCTCTCTAAAACACACGTCTGCATGCCTACACACACAAAAGTCTCAAACCGACCGACAAAGCTTACGCACACCATGTAGGTGTCATAACACCCAGGCTAGTGACATGAAAGCCTGTTGGTCTAACATTTAGTGTCCTGCCAAAGCAGGCCGTGGTGCTGTTCCTGTGATCACAGTTCTGGCCCAGCAGTAGTGAGATAGGTGAGAGCAGGGGCGGATCTAACCATTTTGCGGCCCTAGGCGAAATATAACCTTGTGTCCTCAAAAGTCATTATTATAGTCATGAAATTCTTTTTTGGTGATATAGTATTGTTTAGTCTCATCAATATCTTTGATTACTTTACATAGTATTTTTTTGTAAGTTTACTGCGACTGGTGTGACAGTTGGGGCCCCTATGGAGGTCAGATTTGATCTGGGGCCCTAGGCAATTGCCTAGGTTTGCCTAATGGAAAGTCCACCTCTGGGTGAGAGTGTGTGTGTGTGGGCATGTGATTGTGGAGGCAGGCACTCACGTTAGTAGTGGCGGGAGGATGTTGCAGTTCAGCACGTAGTCTCTGCACATGGCACTGTCACCTGCAATGTTGCCCAAGGCCCACACCGCCTGGGGAGAGAGGGGGAGAAAAAGAGCGAGAGTGAGCGAGAAAGCGAGCGAGAGTGAGCGAGAAAGCGAGCGAGAGTGAGCGAGAGACCGCGTGAGCGAGTGAAAGAAACAGAGAAAAATAATAGGAAGATCAGGTGGACAACAGAAAGTAAGCGTGGAGGAGAGTGGATACAGAGAGAAAGGGAAAGGGAGACAAGAGGTAGGAATGAATGAGAGCATGGACAGATTTGATTTTGGAGGATAGGGAGGAGAGAATCAAAGTGCACGAGAAAGGGGGATCGCAAGAGAGCAAATGAGGAAGAGAGGGGAAAAACAGGAAGCAGGGGTGCATTTCTCGAAAACGTAGTTGTTAGCCAGTTAGCAACTTGGGTAGTTGCCAATAGGAAATAGCATTGAAAATGTCAAAGTAGCTAACAAAGTTAGCAACTATGGTTTCGAGAAATGCAGCCCAGTATCGTTACAGCACCAACAAACACGCTAGTAATCACATCACGATGGTTAGGGCCCATGGCTTGGGAACGCAGAGAGCCTTTGAAAGCATGGGAGGATAAATTAGATCCCATGGCATCCGTATCTTGTTACCGGGGTTTGCGGAGGAGAAGCAAGACATCTGAAGTCTTGCGGAACAAGAGGTAAACCGATACTACGGTGGCCCTTGTAGGCAGGGCTCTAAATTAACACCAGCCAATGCTGGTGAAATTTCAGTTTGGCTGGTAGAAAATACCAATTTACTAGCCACTTAGACCCATTAGTGAGTGTTTGGCTTGTAAGATTAACATCTTCTAGTATAGGTGCATATGTAAGTTTTGGAACATTTCATATAGATTTTTCCATTTGGTGTTTTTTTTACTTCTAGGACCCCCCCGAATACAAATCCACCTGTTTCCATTTTTTTCGTGAACATTTAGTGGCAAATTCAAGATGGCTGCCATTGTGTGTAGAAATTTCACCATTAATGCTGTTTTAAGGTTCAATTGAACTTTTTTATAATTCCAGGGCAACATTGAATAAATAACAACTTATTTTCAATGTTTTCCTTCATTTTTTGTGGCAAAATCCAAGATGACTGATATAATTTATGGCGAAATTGGCATATTTCATATTTTGAAGTCTATAAAGCCATTGTTGACTTGTTTTGGTAATATTTGTTACATGAATGCGAAGTCAGCCATTACATAAACTAAACCCATTACAAAATCCAAGATGGAAGACATTTTGTTTTGGCAAAATCAACATTAAAGGTGTTTTCAGGTCTATAAATCAATAAATGATACTCTACTCTACTCTGAAGCCATTCATTTGTGAATTCGAGCACAGAGGATTCCATGCTGGTCCAAATTATTGTTCCAACAATTGCTATGAGTCACTTCATGTACAGTAGGCCTACCTATTATGCAGTGCTACCTCTACAGTAATATGCACATTCACTGGATTGACTGCCTATATCAAGGCAAAGGGCAACAAAGTTGCTTCAAGGTCGGCCTCAGCTTATCTGAAGGCTGTGAAACCGTATGTTCTATCCGGGATGTTGCATTCCTCCAATGCCAACAATCTTGCCATGCACTCTGCTCACAGAACTAGGCTCTCTGACATGACAGAGAGCCACATGACATCCTCCACTCTAGTGATGGGTCATACCCTGATATGGTATTCCCTACGGTAAGCCCACTCATGTGCTTCACACGCTTTGAACCTCCCTCATATAATTCCCAACTTACTTAAGCCTATATCATCCATGGTGTCTAATATTATGCTTCACCCATCAGTAGCATCCATTGAGATCACGTCTCTGCGGGTCTGTTGTGGCTCATCCCGTTGGCATGCCTATGTTGGCCTCACAGCAAGTCATCCCAATTCTGAAGCCATGTGTTGTGAAGAAGAGGAGAGTGGGCTCACACGACTTGGAACCAAGGCCTTCTGTTATTTGAACCAAAAACCCAAAGTACTACCATATGTCATGACTCAAGGGGGCTTAGCTGTCCTCCCTGCTGGTTCCTTGGTCTGTCTGTGTTTCAGGTGCAGGATTGGCAGGTGCGCTGACTGCTGATTGCTCATGAGTGGAGATGGTGCATAGGTGCACCAAATCCCTTTAAAAACCAGTCTGCTCCCACAGCAGACAGCTGCTGCAAAGAGATAATACTGTAGCTGCAGCAAAGTTTTGAAAGCTGCAGCAAAGAGACTGGTTCATTGGCCTGACAGTGAGAGCACACCCATGATCCTAGTAATGGCCACACTATCATACACTGACCTTTGTGAGACCTTTGGCATCATGAGGTACCGTATAAGTGGCACAAGTGTGAATCTTTTATGAAAATAATTTACATAAAAATGAAATTAAACTGGCTCCCTCAATGATGCTGCACATTATTCTGTAATGTTGGGAATTTCATGAAGGTGGTCCTCTTGTCCATTCTTTTGGACAGTTGTTCTATGAAATTAATTAATAGGATTTTCTTTTACTTTCTGATCAGAGAGTTTAGTTGGAGGCAACAGGCCAACTTTTTGCAACTAGCCAATTGCTAGCCGACATGTGCGCACAAGATTTACAGTGTGGCACCCCAAATTCCAGATGCTCTTCCTATGAGACAAAACATTTAATGTAATGGCAGTTATGTGACTATCAAAATATTACCAATAGGCGTACAAAATAGCATAATAGCTTAATAAACCTGAAAATACCAAATGTTCATATTTTGCTACAATGTTGGCCATCTTGGATTTTGCTTCTAAAAATTGGAAACAGATTGTTTTGTTTTCAGAGGGGGTCCTAGAAATATAAAACACAAATTATCAAAGGGGCCAGCTCAGATTTGGGATGAGACACATTAGCTGGCCATATACACTAGAGAGGTGCGCAATCGTTTTCTAGATGTCATGTTGAATTTTTATAAATTTTAAATGATTTTTGAAAAAGTTCATGTAATGACTGACTGAACGGTCCTGTATACATCAAGAATATTAAAAATACAAGGAAAAAACACTGACTTTAGAGACCTCAAAACATGTCATTTTTGCTATATGTTATGTCAGCCATCTTGGATTTTGGTTCTAAAATGAAGGGGGGAAATAGAATCAGGTAGTTTTGTATTCAGGGGGTCCAAGAGATGCTAAAAAACACCAATTCAAAAAATGTATATGACATGTGTCCTTCCATTACATTCAATTGTGTTAGAATCTGACTGCATATCCGCCATCTTGGATTTTGGGCGTTTCCACTTCGGGAAAAAATGGAAACAGGTGGATTTGAAGACTATGGGGTTTGTAGTTGATAAAAAAACACAATTTGGAAAAATCTATATGAAATGTTCCTAAACCTCTTTTTTCTGACATATCCACCTGCACTATACTAACCATTTTGGCTGGCTTGTAAGATTAACATCTACTAGCCATTTTGTCTGGTGATGAAAAAAGTTAATTCAGAGTCCAGCTTGTGGGACCAAAGCAAAGAGAGTGCCTGGGAAGCAAAGGGGGAGATAAGAGTGATATTCCTGATGTACCTGTTCCTGGACGTCTTCAAAGTCTGAGTTGAGGAGCTCGATAAAGACAGGTACCGCGCCCGCCTCGATCACCACCTTGGTCTGATGGGACGTGCCCGACGCAATGTTGGTGAGTGCCCAAGCTGCCTCAAACTACAATGAAGGAAAGATAAATAAAAACAAAATAATTTTAAAAAAAGAGAAAAGCCCCATTCTGAAGGCTTTTATCTCAAGAGGGTGTGCAATAATGTGAATACAAAAACGGCAACGGCTACATAAACGTAAAGAAAGTTCTGTGTTCAGCAATAAAAGACAATGCAAACCACATCAATGACCATGGCGACACTCTACCCCCACACAAATGCTGAAGAAAAGATGGTCATATCACAGAACAATTATTAACTGGAGAGATTTTTTTCACGTGGGGCAGAAATGACAGCCATGGCATTGAGGGGCAAACGTTTACTTTCAGGACATTTGTAGGTGAGGGAGGTGGGTTGGGGAGTTGATGAGGTGGGGGTGGGTTGTGGTTGTGGGGGAAGGCAAGCTCACCTGTAATTTGCAATTGCTGGCGTTATGGAGGAACTCCACAAACCTATTGACTACCCCGGGGGTGCTGATGACTTCATCTATGGGTGGGTTGGGCTCTGTGTGGGGGCGACATGCACAGTGCAAGGGCGTGAAGATGCGCTCGACCGACACAGTCACACTCAGTCCCTCGCACAGTCACACACGCACAGTCGCAGTCACACACACGCACGCAGTCACACACAGTCACACACACACAGTCGCAGTCACACACGCACAGTCGCAGTCACACACGCACAGTCGCAGTCACACACGCACACACGCAGTCACACACGCACACACGCAGTCACACACGCACACGCACTCACGCAGTCACACACTCACGCAGTCACACACTCACGCAGTCACACACTCACGCACACACGCAGTCACACACGCACACGCACTCACGCAGTCACACACTCACGCAGTCACACACTCACGCAGTCACACACTCACGCAGTCACACACTCACGCAGTCACACACTCACGCAGTCACACACTCACGCAGTCACACACTCAAGTCTACTCATTCTACCCATGCCCAGGCCGCATATCAAGAGGTGACATTGTTCGTGAAGGTGAAAGATTTGATTCTGTGTGTCTTGATGTCAAATAAATAGAAACATAATCTTGAACACTTCAAATGTGTGCCTTGTTTTATCATCATTATTATTATAATTATCATGATCATTATCATTATTATCATTATTATTATTATTACTAATGATAATAATAATAATAGTACACAAGAGATAAAAAATGCGAGATCATTACAGGCAAGACACACAGAATCCCCTGTGACGGGTGCGCGAGATGTGACCCCGGAGAGGAGAGAGTAGTATTTTTTACCTTTGGATAGGAGTTTCCTAAACTTCTGTGTCGTAGCTAACTGGTGCTCGGGGTCTTCGGAGAAAAGCATCTCCACCATGTCTCTCGTAATGACTCCATCCTGGGCAGACAAGAACACACAGAGGTGATATTAAAGAATTTATCAATCCAGGCAACTCCAAATTGTAATCGATGAGGAAGGAACCGAAACGTTGGTTGCTCAAAAAGTTGCAGATTCTTGTGTTCGGGTGCTCTCGGCTGAAGGATGCCAGTCCAATCAAAAAAAACGATGCCTGGCCAATTATAAACAAACTTCAACTCCAAATAGAACAGGAAGGAGAATTTAAACGTTTTATTTATTTAGCTAGATCATGATCTAAAAGCCAACATGTTTCGAACGCACTGATCTTCATTAGGATTTAGTCTCTCTAGGGTTGATGAGAACACCAACCTCTAACACCAATAGACCAATCAGGACGTGCCTCAGCCTAATGAAAGGGTGATGAAACACTTCTCCTCTATGTTTGGCAACACTGTTACATAGTGCAACTTATTTGCATATCTGATTAACCTGCCATGGGACATCTTGGAGGCACCTCAATCAATTAATCTACAAATCCTGATAGCTGTCTAAAGCCGATAGCCGATTAAATGTCCTGAGACAGTGTGTGTGTGTGTGTGTGCGCGCACGCGCGCGCTGCAGCTGAAAAACAACATTCATTCAGCATGCATACAATCTGGAAGCCTTCAAAGATGCCTTTTTGTCACACAGAGCAGGCAGGACCTGAAAACTAGCATTTCAACCACTTCAGAGGCTGGTGTCACAACATCTCGAAAGTGCAGATGACCAAATTAAAATTCATACACAGCTTTCTCTGGGTTTGATTGGGATATTCAAGTATCTGAATTCAGGATGTGATTTTTTTTCACAGGTACCAACATAAAACTCAGAGGCCCAATTAGTCTCTTTTATCCCAGATTTAAAGCAGAATACCACCAGAACGCCACCTGGAGTGCTACAAAGGAAATGGGACACCACAGCATAAAATCCAACACGATTGAAGAGATATTGACTTCATATTTGTTACAGATCTTAAATCCTTATCTGTGGCAGTTGGCAGACTGGCCCTGGGAGACTACATGCCAAGACAAATTGCTGATTGGAATTGACGATAACAGCACATCTGTAGCACCCTTGCTAAACAGTGTTAAGTATTCAGGAACATGCATAAAAAAATACTACAGTTAATGTAGAAAATTGGATTTTCTCTGATGCTTTTAGAAGGCTCTATGTGGCTTTGCCATCCTTTATATACTAAACCGTTTAAAATGAATCACTGATGCACGTTTCCCCATCATTTTTAGAAACTGAGTAAAACCTTGCTCCTGGGGAGATAGCCAGGCCATTACACTCTGAGTGGAGGGTGAGGAAGAGACACAGAAACAACCCATCAGCAGCAGTCAGAGAGGGAGACAGACATAGAGATGCTCTTTACCGGGTTGGATGCGGACATGAAGAAGGGGTCCATGAGGGGAGACTCAAACGCAGCCTCCTCCTCATTCAGGAGCTCCACATTCCTCCTCTTGAAGAGCTACAACACAAACAATAGACATCATACGGAATTAATATTAAGGTAAAATAATAGACATCATGCGTAATTATTAAGTAAGGGTTAACGTTCGGCGAGAAGGTCGCTACCGTGGAATAGCAGCACGACAGAGAGAATCTTTAGACACCGACGCGGAGCGGAGGGCTCTTGTTCTCTCTGAAGTGCTGCTATTCCACAAAGCGACTGACTCGCCGAACGTTAACCCGCTTATTATATGGATATACTTAAATGATTCACACATGGCGGGGACATTTCTTTATTTAATGTTAAGTTTATTATAATTTTTCATGTCAAAAGATTGTTGCTGCGCAAAACAAAACAGTGCCGTTGTGGAACACCGCTAGGCAACAGGTAGCCTAGATAACAGGTGTTGTCTATCACAGCGGCTGATTAGAGTCTTGTTGAAAAGTCGCTTTAGCAGTGAAAAGTCTTGTTGCCATTGACAGCGGTCTGATATAGACCAACCCGTCCGTTATCTCAAATATCAGACGTGCGAACGTTGGGGAGCCCATTTCAAATGAATGGAGCATTCGACCGATGACGTCACACCATATAATAAGGTAAAATAATAGACACCATAGGTAATTATTAAGATAAAATAAGACATCATATGGAATTAATATTAAAATAAAATATAGACATCATACGTAATTAATATTAAGATCCCACACGATGTGGATCACAGTTGTGACCGCCGGGGTATTTAAGAAATCTGCACTTAATTCTGCGGTTTAAAAAGTATCCGTTTCAGGGACCTAAATCTCAGTTTACATACATACACAAAAGGCACAAAAAAATAATAAATAAACTATTTCGCGGCAGCTTAATCAAAACACAAGTTCATTTTAGATATTCATGATCATTCCTTATCTTGCACTTTGTGTGCCTTGCTGAGTCACAGATAGTAGCCGTGTTTGACCAAATAATCTTCCAGGTTCCTAGGGTAATATATTCAGGCCAATACGGTATTTCATGTTTTAGGTTTTTATAGGCTGGCAGGGCATTTTCCAAAAAAATGGCTTGGGCATTTAGCAGGCGTTTGTTGCAGGTGTTTTTGACATCAATGGGTTAAGGGGTACTGAAGGGTTAGGAGCAGGTTACACTAATTGGAGATCCACAGAGTGTGTGCCTGGGTGAAAGGGTGGGAAAAAGCAGTATAGGAAAGAAGCATGGGCAGGGTAGAGTGCAGAACTATAACCAACTGATACAAATGGGAGAGGAGTGTGGGAGAGGAGTATAAAATTTAAAGGGACACTGTGTGAGATTTTTAGTTGTTTATTTCCAGAATACATGCTGCCCATTCACTAATGTTACCTTTTTCATGAATACTTACCACCAGCATCAAATTCTAAGTATTCATTATGACTGGAAAAAATGCACTTTTCATACATGAAAAGAGGGATCTTCTCCATGGTCCTCCATTTTGAATTTCCAAAAATAGCCATTTTTAGCTGCAAAAATGACTGGACTTGGACCATACTAGAAAATATTTGTTCAATACTTAGTAAACTTTCATATAAAGATCAAATTTGGCAATAGGCAGCCCAATTTCAATAAGCAGCATAGTTGCAGTACATTTTTTGACCATTTTCTGCACAGTGTCCCTTTAAGGCTAAGGAGAACTGAGGAATGGTATAGGGCAGTCATGGGTAAGCATCAGTCCGACTCCCAACGTGCCAGGTTGGTGGGGAGAGTCATTAACCAACGCTCCTCCCCCATCCTCCTCTCCATGACTGTGACACTGTGGTACCCTGAGCATGGTAGCATCCCGCTGCACTGCTCCCTTGGGGCACCATAAGGGGCTGCCCCCTTGCACGGGTGAGGCATGAATGCAATTTCGTTGTGTACAGTGTGCAGTGAACACTTGCTGTGGAGTGCTGTGTCACAATGACAATGGGAGTTGGGAGCTTCCCAGGTGAGCTTTCACTTTTTCTTTTTCATCAGAACAGGGAGCATGGGAGAGGCCCCTGTGTAGAGCAGCAGAGCAACGCTGAGCTGTATACAGTTCCAGAACCATCCGGAGGCAGCTACCTCTTCTCTCCTCAGCTCGGGTTAGTGTGTAAAACGGAATGAGAAAGAAAGACGCTCACATGCGCCAAAGTAGGGAGGAAGAATAAGACTGGGGCTAAGATCTAAAGGGGTTAGACACAAATCCAGATGAGGTGCAGAGGAGAGCAGAGCGGAGCTGAGCATAAGGAAAGAGCCCTGAGCACAGAACAAGAGAGTGGGAAGGGAGCACTGGGGTTGGTGGGGTGCAGCGTCTCCCAGTCAGACCCACCTGCTGCCACGTTCCTTGTTCTCCTGCAAGGGGTTTAGTTTGTAAAACACTGTGTTATAGACTACATTCAGGTATGAAATATGAAGTTGTGTAGAGAAGGAGAGAGAGAAGCGTAAGCCAGGCAGGGTCACCAGGGGCGCCCAGTCAATCACACAGTCTCACCTCCCTTCTGTTTCATGGGGCCTAATTACAGTTCTGTAATACCTTTGTAAACGATCTAAGTATGACCGTAAGAGGGGTGCATTTAGGAGTTTTGATACTACGGAAGGAGGTTTCTTACATTCAGTTAGGATCATGGGCAGTTGGGATTTTTTTCTTTCGTGTGGAAAAAAGAATGAGAGAGACGGGGGACAGAATATAGTGCGGGTAAAGTTCTGAAGACTGGAGAGATTGGGAGGGATCTCTTGGCACTCCCCTGTGGCGGAGGGAGGGAGGGAGGGAGAGACAGAGAGAGAGAGAGAGAGAGAAAGAGTCAGGAGTAGAGAAGCACTCAGCCTGAGGGAGCGTGGAGAAGACCCCTGGTGGGAGACAGGTCAAAGAGAGTTCCCACTTCCAGTGAAGCCAGCAACTCCACTCTATATTCTGTGCTAGGGTTAGTGTGTCAGACCCGAACGAGAGAGAAAGAGGTCAGGGCCTGAAGAGAGCAGAATGGAGGCAGAGAGTGTAGAGCAGTGTTTCCCAACCAGGGGTATGTGTACCACTAGGGGTACGCGAGCACACTGAAGGGGGTACTTGGAAATTTTTAATTTTAACAAATGCATGGAGCATAGTCACACTGGGATAGAAAAAGTAATGTAAACACAAGTTAGGGGGTACTCGTGGCACAACAAAAAGGCTCGGGGGGTACACGACACAAAAAAGGTTGGGAAACACTGGTGTAGAGGAACCCCCCCCCCCCCCCCCCACCCCCAAAGTGAGTGAAACGACAGAAAGGGCACCCACTCATACTGACAGCTCGGCTGTTTCCTAAGCAAGGGTTCGTGGAAGACAGAACAAGAGAGAAAGTGGCAAAGACCTAAAGAGAGCAAAGCATAGCCTCGGTGTGCCCAACCTGAGGACAGATCAGCCAGGCTCAACTGCAGCTCTTTTCTGTGTTTGAGACCAAAAGACAGAGAGAGGGGTTAGGATCTGAAGAAAGCAGGTCCTGCTGGGTAGTGGGAGGTCAGCAAGTGGTCCGGCTCATCCTCAGTTTCACTTGCAGCCGTCTCTTGGGTCTCCCCGAGCTGAATGCCCTCCTCAGAGCAAGGCACCCTGGGTAGTGAAAGGTCAATAGAAGGTGGTACCAGTCAGTGAGCGCGTCTCACCTGCAGCTCTCTCTTCTGTTTCCTGAGCTGTATGCCCTCTTCCTCGCGCCGGCGCCTCATCTCCTCCAGGTTCAGGGCTTTGTTCTTGTAGCGGTTCATCCTGTAGTTATCCTTCGCAGGACTCGCTGCCGGCTCTGGATGGAGGGAAGGGAAAGAAAAAAAAAAGAGTTTTTTTAAAAAGGGTTACAGTTTCAATTTCAATTTTATTAAGGATAGCCCCTTGAGATGAATCGTCTTGTTTTCAAGGGTGTCCAGGAGTTAGCAGGCCCTATTAGCATCTTTTAATCATTTAGTTTCAACTCCACATAAAATAACAAATGCCCGATTATGACCACAAGCAAAGAAATCAACAATGGGCTTTGCATTTGCAATACAGTCTATGTGGGCGGAAAAAAAACCCAAAACAAATTCTCCAGAGAACTTGGTTCAGAGGTTTGCTCGCACAGAGGCCAGCCGCTCTCCAAGCATTCACAGAAGTGATCATGGAGCCCTTATTAAATGTGATCTGCATCTGCGTGCATGTGTGCGTGCCGTGCGCCAGAGTAGACGCTAGCCATAAGGTCTGCTCCTTATTATATTGTCTGACTCAGACAGATGATTAGCTGGCAGAGACATCAGGCATTTATGGAGATGATGAGTGCAGTGCAGTACAGCGCAAGGGAGCAACAGACCTGCCGGGGCCTGAAGGGAATGGCTAGGTTCGTGAACGGCAACTAAATCAGTCTCATGAGCAAATTGCTGTTAAAATCTTCCCAACCATTAGCGCAAAGCAAAACTGAGTAAAGCGCTCTCCCCCCCAACGTTAACATAATGTGTCTATAATCCTATTCAGTGGTTCATGAACTTGTAGAAAGGCTAAGAGGCTGTTGTGAATATGATTTGCCACACTGCATGGGCTACAAAACTGCATTAACTGGGTTTGTAGAAGCGAACCATCTTCATCATCACTGTGTGGGTTCTCTAGGTGAGACAATTATATTGTCCCAGTGGTAGAGCGTGCAAACACAATCTCTACTTTGAAATACCTCCGCAAACAAAACCATATCCATAGCGCCTCATTTCCCCCAGCACTTTACAAGGCAGTCACTTTGAGAAACAAACATCAACCACCTTGACTGGGTCGTCTTTAAATATAATGATTTTCTGTTCATATCATATTTCATATAATACAGCACAACCTAGTAAGGATAGACCGATATATATTTGCGATATATATTTGCATATTTTAAGTGTATCGTATAGGCCGATACGCGTGTGGTTTTGGCTGATACGCAATATTTATTATTTTATGTCATTCAGGGTTTTTTTTAAAGCACCAAGACACTTCATTTTTTATTACTTGATTGTTAGACATTACTTGATTGTTAGAGTGGGTGTTTAAATACCTCAATTTGATCATGTTAAAGGAATGTTTATTTTTAACTTGAGACCTGGAATATTTGTCAAGTTTTAGCCTTTTTTTAAAAAACCCATATCGGCCCCAAATATCGGGTATCGGAAATCAG